>NW_026600414.1:217500-287637 GCF_029448725.1 Salvelinus fontinalis | reverse complement strand
ACACACACACACACACACACACACACACACACGGTTGGCAAGGCAGAGAAGGTGGCCATGATGTCCATGTAGAACAGTCTATTTAAGCCTCCTTGGAGCGAGAGGTATGGAGGGAGGGTGGTACAGAGGGAGGGAGGTATGGAGGGAGGGAGGTACAGAGGGAGGGAGGGAGGGATAAATGGAGGGAGGGAGGGAGGGATAAATGGAGGGAGGTAGGGAGGGAGGGAGGGTGGTACAGAGCGAGGGAGGTATGGAGGGAGGGAGGTACAGAGGGAGGGAGGGAGGGATAAATGGAGGGAGGGAGGTATGGAGGGAGGGAGGTACAGAGGGAGGGAGGGAGGTACAGAGCGAGGGAGGTATGGAGGGAGGGAGGTACAGAGGGAGGTAGGGAGGGAGGGAGGGTGGTACAGAGGGAGGGAGGGATAAATGGAGGGAGGGAGGGAGGGATAAATGGAGGGAGGTAGGGAGGGAGGGAGGGTGGTACAGAGCGAGGGAGGTATGGAGGGAGGGAGGTACAGAGGGAGGTAGGGAGGGAGGGAGGGTGGTACAGAGGGAGGGAGGGAGGGATAAATGGAGGGAGGTATGGAGGGAGGGTGGTACAGAGGGAGGGAGGTATGGAGGGAGGGAGGTACAGAGGGAGGGAGGGAGGGATAAATGGAGGGAGGGAGGGAGGGATAAATGGAGGGAGGTAGGGAGGGAGGGAGGGAGGTACAGAGCGAGGGAGGTATGGAGGGAGGGAGGTACAGAGGGAGGGAGGGAGGGAGGGATAAATGGAGGGAGGTATGGAGGGAGGGAGGTATGGAGGGAGGGAGGTACAGAGGGAGGGAGGAAGGGATAAATGGAGGGAGGGAGGGAGGGATAAATGGAGGGAGGTAGGGAGGGAGGGAGGGAGGTACAGAGGGAGGGAGGTAGGGAGGTACAGAGGGAGGGAGGGAGGGATAAATGGAGGGAGGTAGGGAGGGAGGGAGGGTGGTACAGAGGGAGGGAGGTAGGGAGGTACAGAGGGAGGGAGGGAGGGAGGGATAAATGGAGGGAGGTAGGGAGGCAAGGAGGGTGGTACAGAGGGAGGGAGGGATAAATGGAGGGAGGGAGGGAGGGAGGTACAGAGGGAGGGAGGGATAAATGGAGGGAGGTAGGGAGGGAGGGAGGGAGGTACAGAGGGAGGGAGGGATAAATGGAGGGAGGTAGGGAGGGAGGGAGGTACAGGGGGAGGGAGGGATAAATGGAGGGAGGTAGGGAGGGAGGGAGGGTGGTACAGAGGGAGGGAGGGATAAATGGAGGGAGGTATGGAGGGAGGGAGGGAGGTCCAGAGGGAGGGAGGGAGGGAGGTACAGAGGGAGGGAGGGAGGGAGGTACAGAGGGAGGGAGGGAGGGAGGGAGAGAGGGAGGTACAGAGGGAGGGAGGAATAAATGGAGGGAGGTACAGAGGGAGGGAGGGATAAATGGAGGGAGGTAGGGAGGGAGGGAGGGTGGTACACACACACACACACACACACACACACACACACACACACACACACATACACACACACACATACACACACACACACACACACACACACACACACACAGACACACACAGACACACACAGACACACACACACACACACACACACACACACACACACACACACACACACACACACACACACACACACACACACACACACACACGGTTGGCAAGGCAGAGAAGGTGGCCATGATGTCCATGTAGAACAGTCTATTTAAGCCTCCTTGGAGCGAGAGGTATGGAGGGAGGGTGGTACAGAGGGAGGGAGGTATGGAGGGAGGGAGGTACAGAGGGAGGGAGGGAGGGATAAATGGAGGGAGGGAGGGAGGGATAAATGGAGGGAGGTAGGGAGGGAGGGAGGGTGGTACAGAGCGAGGGAGGTATGGAGGGAGGGAGGTACAGAGGGAGGGAGGGAGGGATAAATGGAGGGAGGGAGGTATGGAGGGAGGGAGGTACAGAGGGAGGGAGGGAGGTACAGAGCGAGGGAGGTATGGAGGGAGGGAGGTACAGAGGGAGGTAGGGAGGGAGGGAGGGTGGTACAGAGGGAGGGAGGGATAAATGGAGGGAGGGAGGGAGGGATAAATGGAGGGAGGTAGGGAGGGAGGGAGGGTGGTACAGAGCGAGGGAGGTATGGAGGGAGGGAGGTACAGAGGGAGGTAGGGAGGGAGGGAGGGTGGTACAGAGGGAGGGAGGGAGGGATAAATGGAGGGAGGTATGGAGGGAGGGTGGTACAGAGGGAGGGAGGTATGGAGGGAGGGAGGTACAGAGGGAGGGAGGGAGGGATAAATGGAGGGAGGGAGGGAGGGATAAATGGAGGGAGGTAGGGAGGGAGGGAGGGAGGTACAGAGCGAGGGAGGTATGGAGGGAGGGAGGTACAGAGGGAGGGAGGGAGGGAGGGATAAATGGAGGGAGGTATGGAGGGAGGGAGGTATGGAGGGAGGGAGGTACAGAGGGAGGGAGGAAGGGATAAATGGAGGGAGGGAGGGAGGGATAAATGGAGGGAGGTAGGGAGGGAGGGAGGTACAGAGGGAGGGAGGTAGGGAGGTACAGAGGGAGGGAGGGAGGGATAAATGGAGGGAGGTAGGGAGGGAGGGAGGGTGGTACAGAGGGAGGGAGGTAGGGAGGTACAGAGGGAGGGAGGGAGGGAGGGATAAATGGAGGGAGGTAGGGAGGCAAGGAGGGTGGTACAGAGGGAGGGAGGGATAAATGGAGGGAGGGAGGGAGGGAGGTACAGAGGGAGGGAGGGATAAATGGAGGGAGGTAGGGAGGGAGGGAGGGAGGTACAGAGGGAGGGAGGGATAAATGGAGGGAGGTAGGGAGGGAGGGAGGTACAGGGGGAGGGAGGGATAAATGGAGGGAGGTAGGGAGGGAGGGAGGGTGGTACAGAGGGAGGGAGGGATAAATGGAGGGAGGTATGGAGGGAGGGAGGGAGGTCCAGAGGGAGGGAGGGAGGGAGGTACAGAGGGAGGGAGGGAGGGTGGTACAGAGGGAGGGAGGGAGGGAGGGAGAGAGGGAGGTACAGAGGGAGGGAGGAATAAATGGAGGGAGGTACAGAGGGAGGGAGGGATAAATGGAGGGAGGTAGGGAGGGAGGGAGGGTGGTACAGAGGGAGGGAGGGATAAATGGAGGGAGGTAGGGAGGGGGGGAGGGAGGTACAGAGGGAGGGAGGGAGGGTGGTACAGAGGGAGGGAGGGAGGGTGGTACAGAGGGAGGGAGGGAGGGAGGGAGGGAGGGTGGTACAGAGGGAGGGAGGGATAAATGGAGGGAGGGAGGGAGGGAGGTACAGAGGGAGGGAGGGATAAATGGAGGGAGGGAGGGTGGTACAGAGGGAGGGAGGGAGGGTGGTACAGAGGGAGGGAGGGAGGGAGGGAGGGAGGGAGGGAGGGATGGAGGTATGGAGGTATGGAGGGAGAGATGGAGGGAGAGATGGAGGGATATATAAGTATGGAGGTATAGAGGTAGGTAAGGAGGGAGGGAGGTATGGATGGATGGAGGGACAGAGGGAGGTATGCTGGGAGGGAGGGAGGGAGGGAGGGAGGGAGGGAGGGAGGGAGGGATGGAGGGATGGAGGGATGGATGGAGGGAGAGAGGTATGGATGGAGGAAGGTATGGAGGGAGGAAGGTATGGAGGGAGGAAGGTATGGAGGGAGGAAGGTATGGAGGGAGGAAGGGAGAAAAGAAATGGTTGTCAAACAATAAACTGCTGTAGCATCACAACACAGGGCTCTGTAGCATCACAACACAGGGCTCTGTAGCATCAAAACACAGGGCTCTGTAGCATCACAACACAGGGCTCTGTAGCATCACAACACAGGGCTCTGTAGCATCACAACACAGGGCTCTGTAGCATCACAACACAGGGCTCTGTAGCATCATAACACAGGGCTCTGTAGCATCACAACACAAGGCTCTGTAGCATCACAACACAGGGCTCTGTAGCATCACAACACAGGGCTCTGTAGCATCACAACACAGGGCTCTGTAGCATCAAAACACAGGGCTCTGTAGCATCACAACACAGGGCTCTGTAGCATCACAACACAGGGCTCTGTAGCATCACAACACAGGGCTCTGTAGCATCACAAACAGGGCTCTGTAGCATCACAACACAGGGCTCTGTAGCATCACAACACAGGGCTCTGTAGCATCACAACACAGGGCTCTGTAGCATCACAACACAGGGCTCTGTAGCATCACAACACAGGGCTCTGTAGCATCACAACACAGGGCTCTGTAGCATCACAACACAGGGCTCTGCTCTGCATGATGTCGTTGTTACACTCCACTGTTCTGGGACTAATTAGTGTGTGTGTGTGTGTGTGTGTGTGTGTGTGTAGGGGAATATAATATGAGATATAGATAGTAGGGGGCTGTACAATATATATAATCACTCTGCATTTACAGTAGGGGGCTTTACAATATATATAATCACTCTGCATTTACAGTAGGGGGCTTTACAATATATATAATCACTCTGCATTTACAGTAGGGGGCTTTACGGTATATTTACAAGAGATATTGTCACTCTGTATTTACAGTAGGGGGCTTTACGGTATATTTAATCACTCTGTATTTACAGTAGGGGGCTTTACAGTATATTTAATCACTCTGTATTTACAGTAGGGGGCTTTACAAGAGATATAGTCACTCTGTATTTACAGTCGGAGGCGTTTTAGTATATTTAATCACTCTGTATTTGCAGTAGGGGGCTTTACGGTATATTTACAAGAGATATAGTCACTCTGTATTTACAGTAGGGGGCTGTACAATATATATAATAACTCTGTATTTACAGTAGGGGGCTTTACGGTATATTTACAAGAGATATAGTCAATCTGTATTTACAGTAGGGGGCTTTACAGTATATTTAATCACTCTGTATTTACAGTAGGGGGCTTTACAAGAGATATAGTCACTCTGTTTCTACAGTGTAAAACTTTTCCTTGTAAATGTACAGCATTATACTTGCACCACAATGGCCAGCTTAACAGTAATTTTGATTTACAGCAGAGATGCTGTAATATGTTTTACAGTACTAATTTCCTTGCTGTAAAACATTACAACATCCCGGTAAATTTACAGCAAGGAAAATAGTACTGTAAAGCAAAATTACAGTATTAAGCGGGCAACTCTGGTGCCAGGTTAATGCTGTACATTTACAAGGAAATTCTACCTGAAATCTAAATGTAAGAAAAACAATACATTTTGGACATAAAATAAATGAATTCAAATTGGTAACATTAAAAACGAATTACCAACATAATTAACTATAGAAGTAGCAAGAAGTTAACACATGTGTAACCGAATAAGATAACCATTAGAACACTAATGTAAAAACTATTGTAACGACGTACGCTTAGAGTCGGGAAGCAAGTTCAGGGAGTGAATATATTTAATTAATAAATGAAACAAAACTAAGAAACACAAACACCGACATGAAACAGGAACCATAACGCCTGGGGAAGGAACCAAAGGGAGGTACATATAAAGGGAAGGAACCAAAGGGAGGGACATATAAAGGGAAGGAACCAAAGGGAGGGACAAATAAAGGGAAGGAACCAAAGGGAGAGACATATAAAGGGAAGGAACCAAAGGGAGGGACATATAAAGGGAAGGAACCAAAGGGAGGGACATATAAAGGGAAGGAACCAAAGGGAGGTACATATAAAGGCTAGGAACCAAAGGGAGGGACATATAAAGGGAAGGAACCAAAGGGAGGGACATATAAAGGGAAGGAACCAAAGGGAGGGACATATAAAGGGAAGGAACCAAAGGGAGGGACATATAAAGGGAAGGAACCAAAGGGAGGGACATATAAAGGAAAGGAACCAAAGGGAGGGACATATAAAGGGAAGGAACCAAAGAGAGGGACATATAAAGGGAAGGAACCAAAGGGAGGGACATATAAAGGGAAGGAACCAAAGGGAGGGACATATAAAGGGAAGGAACCAAAGGGAGGTACATATAAAGGGAAGGAACCAAAGGGAGGGACATATATGGTGAAGGAACCAAAGGGAGGGACATATAAAGGGAAGGAACCAAAGGGAGGGACATATAAAGGGAAGGAACCAAAGGGAGGGACATATAAAGGGAAGGAACCAAAGGGAGGTACATATATAGGGAAGGAACCAAAGGGAGGGACATATATAGGGAAGGAACCAAAGGGAGGGACATATATGGTGAAGGAACCAAAGGGAGGGACATATATGGTGAAGGAACCAAAGGGAGGGACATATAAAGGGAAGGAACCAAAGGGAGGGACATATAAAGGGAAGGAACCAAAGGGAGGGACATATAAAGGGAAGGAACCAAAGGGAGGGACATATAAAGGGAAGGAACCAAAGGGAGGGACATATAAAGGGAAGGAACCAAAGGGAGGGACATATATGGTGAAGGAACCAAAGGGAGGGACATATAAAGGGAAGGAACCAAAAGGAGGGACATATAAAGGGAAGGAACCAAAGGGAGGGACATATAAATGGAAGGAACCAAAGGGAGGTACATATAAAGGGAAGGAACCAAAGGGAGGGACATATAAAGGGAAGGAACCAAAGGGAGGGACATATAAAGGGAAGGAACCAAAGGGAGGGACATATAAAGGGAAGGAACCAAAGGGAGGGACATATAAAGGGAAGGAACCAAAGGGAGGGACATATAAAGGGAAGGAACCAAAGGGAGGGACATATAAAGGGAAGGAACCAAAGGGAGGGACATATATAGGGAAGGAACCAAAGGGAGTGACATATATAGGGAAGGAACCAAAGGGAGGGACATATATGGTGAAGGAACCAAAAGGAGGGACATATAAAGGGAAGGTAATCAAGGAGGTGATGGAGTCCAGGTGACTGTCATAATGCGCCCTAATTAGCAGCCTGGTGACCTAGAGGCCGGAGAAGGACACACGTGACAAATATATTGTGTGCCTGTGCGTGTGGGCTGTGGGGGAGAGAGACAGAGAGAGAGAGAGAGGTAAAATTGGGATCGGGTACAATCCTAGATCCTCCGATCCAGAGCTCCGACCTCCAACATGCAGGATTAAGTCAAATAACACAATAAAAAAGGGTCAAAATAAGAAATACAAAAATTCTATATACATAATAACAACTGTAGCAGTGATGATTAAATAAATGTCCATCGGGGTGGACACTGACCAGAGTGGGTGCAGCAGGCAGACTAAATTACCACTGAGAGAGTGTGGAGACAAAGTCAAATAAAACAATGACAATGGCTTCCTGGTTTTGTAGGTGTCTTGCAGGGCAGGCAGTGTGCATCCAATGGTGCGTCCGGCTGTGTTTCACGCTCTGAAGCTCCTTACAGTCCGCGGCGGTGGAGTTGCCGTACCAGCCCGGTTTACGATCAAGGGCCAACTCTGTTTAGGGACCAGAGGAGGTGAAACACACAGCAGGACAGTTTGGGCCGGAGAGAAACCAGGAGGGAGATGTCAGCACAGCATCAGTTGAAAGAATAGAATGAGAGACAGAGAGACAAAGAGACAGAGAGACAAAGAGCACCAGGGCTGTTACTCTGTGGGTAAATAGCCCTTCTTTGGACACTGTGTTAACAAACCTCCAAACGAGCTTCAATGCCATACAACACTCCTTCTGTGGCCTCCAACTGCTCTTAAATGCTAGTAAAACTAAATGCATGCTCTTCAACCGATCGCTGCCCACACCTGCCCGCCCGTCCAGCATCACTACTCTGGACGGTTCTGACTTAGAATACGTGGACAACTACCAATACCTAGGTGTCTGGTTAGACTGTAAACTCTCCTTCCAGACTCACATCAAACATCTCCAATCCAAAATTAAAGCTAAAATCGGCTTCTTATTTCACAACAAAGCATCCTTCACTCATGCTGCCAAACATACCCTCGTAAAACTGACTATCCTACCGATCCTCGACTTCGGTGATGTCATCTATAAAATAGCCTCCAATACTCTACTCAACAAATTGCATGCAGTCCATCACAGTGCCATCCGTTTTGTCACCAAAGCCCCATATACGACCCACCACTGCGACCCACCACTGCGACCTGTATGCTCTAGTCGGCTGGCCCTCGCTACATATTCGTTGCCAAACCCACTGGCTCCAGGTCATCTATAAGTCTTTGCTAGGTAAAGCCCCGCCTTATCTCAGTTCACTGGTCACCATAGCAACACCCACCCGTAGCACGCACTCCAGCAGGTATATCTCACTGGTCACCCCCAAAGCCAACACCTAATTTGGCCGCCTTTCCTTCCAGTTCTCTGCTGCCAATGACTGGAACGAATTGCAAAAATCACTAAAGTTGGAGACTTATATCTCCCTCACTAACTTTAAGCATCAGCTGTCAGAGCAGCTTCCCGATCGCTGCACCTGTACACAGCCCATCTGTAAATAGCCCATCTGTAAATAGCCCATCTGTAAATAGCCCATCCAACCAGCTACCGACCTCATCTCCATATTTGTTTTAGTTTTTCTGCTCCTTTGCACCCCAGTATTTCTACTTGCACATCATCATCTGCACATCTATCACTCCAGTGTTAATTGCTAAATTGTAATTACTTCGCCACTATGGCCTATTTATTGCCTTACTCATTACTTCGTTTGCACACACTGTATTCAGACTTTTCTATTGTATTATTGACTGTACGTTTGTTGATTCCATGTGTAACTCTGTGTTGTTGTTTGTGTCACACTGCTTTGCTTTATCTTGGCCAGGTTGTAGTTGAAAATGAGAACTTGTTCTCAACTGGCCTACCTGGTTAAATAAAGGTGAAATGTGTGTGTGTACGTGTGTGTGTGTGTGTGTGTGTGTGTGTGTGTGTGTGTGTGTGTGTGTGTGTGTGTGTGTGTGTGTGTGTGTGTGTGTGTGTGTGTGTGTGTGTGTGTGTGTGTGTGTGTGTGTGTGTGTGTGTCTTTGTACTTACCTCACTATAGGTCTTCATTCAAAAATCAAATCAAGCTTTATTTACATTTAGTGATAGTGAAAAACAAGCCATTTTCTCTGTAGTAATGGTGGAAAACAAGCCATTTTCTCTGTAGTGATGGTGGAAAACAAGCCATTTTCTCTGTTGTAATGGTGGAAGACAAGCCATTTTCTCTGTAGTGATGGTGGAAACAAGCCATTTTCTCTGTAGTAATGGTGGAAAACAAGCCATTTTCTCTGTAGTAATGGTGAAAAACAAGCCATTTTCTCTGTAGTAATGGTGGAAGACAAGCCATTTTCTCTGTAGTAATGGTGGAAAACAAGCCATTTTCTCTGTAGTGATGGTGGAAAACAAGCCATTTTCTCTGTAGTGATGGTGGAAACAAGCCATTTTCTCTGTAGTGATGGTGGAAAACAAGCCATTTTCTCTGTAGTAATGATGAAAAACAAGCCATTTTCTCTGTAGTAATGGTGAAAAACAAGCCAATTTCTCTGTAGTGATGGTGGAAAACAAGACATTTTCTCTGTAGTGATGGTGGAAAACAAGCCATTTTCTCTGTAGTGATGGTGGAAAACAAGCCATTTTCTCTGTAGTGATGGTGGAAAACAAGCCATTTTATCTGTAGTAATGGTGGAAACTAGCCATTTTCTCTGTAGTAATGGTGGAAAACAAGCCATTTTCTCTGTAGTGATGGACAAGTACATTAGACTGTCCAGTTTGAGAAATAGACGCCTCACAAGTCTTCAACTGGCAACTTCATTAAATAGTACCCGTAAAACACCAGTCTCAACGTCATCAGTGAAGAGGTGACTCCGAGATGCTGGCCTTCTAGGCAGAGTTGCAAAGAAAAAGCCATATCTCAGACTGGCCAATAAAAAGAAAATATTATTATGGGCAAAAAAACACAGACACTGGACAGAGGAACTCTGTCATTAGCTCCCCTCAACCCCTCCCATCTATCTCTGATCACCATCCAGTCCCATCCTTCAGCTCCCTCAACCCCTCCCATCTATCTCTGAACACCACCCAGTTCCATCCTTCAGCTCCCCTCAACCCCTCCCATCTATCTCTGAACACCACCCTGTACCCTCAACCCCTGCCATCTATATCTGAACACCACCCAGTCACATCCTTCAGGTCCCCTCAACCCCCCCCATCTATCTCTGAACGCCACCCAGCCCCATCCTTCAGCTCCCCTCAACCCCTCCCATCTATCTCTGAACACCATCCAGTCCCATCCTTCAGCTCCCCTCAACCCCTCCCATCTATCTCTGAACACCATCCAGTCCCAGCCTTTAGCTCCCCTCAACCCCTCCCATCTATCTCTGAACACCATCCAGTCCCATCCTTCAACCCCTCCCATCTATCTCTGAACACCATCCAGTCCCATCCTTCAGTTCCCCTCAACCCCTCCCATCTATCTCTGAACACCATCCAGTCCCATCCTTCAGCTCCCCTCAACCCCTCCCATCTATCTCTGAACACCACCTAGTCCCATCCTTCAGCTCCCCTCAACCTCTCCCATCTATCTCTGAACACCACCCAGTCCCATCCTTCAGCTCTCCTCAACCCCTCCCATTTATCTCTGAACACCATCCAGTCCCATCCTTCAGCACTACTCAACCCCTCCCATCTATCTCTGAACACCATCCAGTCCCATCCTTCAGCTCCCCTCAACCCCTCCCATCTATCTCTGAACACCACCCAGTCCCATCCTTCAGCTCCCCTCAACCCCTCCCATCTATCTCTGAACACCATCCAGTCCCATCCTTCAGCTCCCCTCAACCCCTCCCATCTATCTCTGAACACCACCCAGTCCCATCCTTCAGCTCCCCTCAACCCCTCCCATCTATCTCTGAACACCATCCAGTCCCATCCTTCAGCTCCCCTCAACCCCTCCCATCTATCTCTGATCACCATCCAGTCCCATCCTTCAGCTCCCCTCAACCCCTCCCATCAATCTCTGAACACCACCCTGTCCCCTCAACCCCTGCCATCTATATCTGAACACCACCCAGTCACATCCTTCAGGTCCCCTCAACCCCTACCATCTATCTCTGAACACCACCCAGTCCCATCCTTCAGCTCCACTCAACCCCTCCCATCTATCTCTGAACACCATCCAGTCCCATCCTTCAACCCCTCCCATCTATCTCTGAACACCACCCAGTCCCATCCTTCAGCTCCCCTCAACCCCTCCCATCGATCTCTGAACACCATCCAGTCCCAGCCTTTAGCTCCCCTCAACCCCTCCCATCTATCTCTGAACACCATCCAGTCCCATCCTTCAACCCCTCCCATCTATCTCTGAACACCACCCAGTCCCAGCCTTTAGCTCCCCTCAACCCCTCCCATCTATCTCCTAACACCATCCAGTCCCATCCTTCAGTTCCCCTCAACCCCTCCCATCTATCTCTGAATACCATCCAGTCCCATCCTTCAGCTCCCCTCAACCCCTCCCATCTATCTCTGAACACCACCTAGTCCCATCCTTCAGCTCCCCTCAACCTCTCCCATCTATCTCTGAACACCACCCAGTCCCATCCTTCAGCTCTCCTCAACCCCTCCCATTTATCTCTGAACACCATCCAGTCCCATCCTTCAGCTCTACTCAACCCCTCCCATCTATCTCTGAACACCATCCAGTCCCATCCTTCAGCTCCCCTCAACCCCTCCCATCTATCTCTGAACACCACCCAGTCCCATCCTTCAGCTCCCCTCAACCCCTCCCATCTATCTCTGAACACCATCCAGTCCCATCCTTCAGCTCCCCTCAACCCCTCCCATCTATCTCTGAACACCACCCAGTCCCATCCTTCAGCTCCCCTCAACCCCTCCCATCTATCTCTGAACAGAATCCAGTCCCATCCTTCAGCTCCCCTCAACCCCTCCCATCTATCTCTGAACACCATCCAGTCCCATCCTCCTCTCAACCCCCCCCATCTATCTCTGAACACTATCCAGTCCTAGCCTTCAGCTCCCCTCAACCCCTCCCATCTATCTCTGAACACCACCCAGTCCCATCCTTCAGCTCCCTCAACCCCTCCCATCTATCTCTGACCACCACCTAGTCCCATCCTTCAGCTCCCTCAACCCCTCCCATCTATCTCTGAACACCATCCAGATAAATTTCTGTTTACCACATATTTCTGCTGTTTCAAAAGTCTGTACAATATATATAACCTACAGTATATACATTTTATAGACACAGAATATTTTATATTAGTTATCTTGTTGTTTTTAGTCCCACCCTTCAGAACTAAGCATTGTTTTGGCTCTTTGTGTTGAAGTCACAGATTGTGTGGCCTCTGGATCACTTCATGCTAATCTTTATTATTAGGGGACAAGACAGAGTCACCTCCACCTCCACCTCTACCTCCACCTCCACCTCCACCTCCACCTCCACCTCCACCTCCACCTCCACCTCTACCTCTACCTCTACCTCTACCTCCACCTCCACCTCCACCTCCACCTCCACCTCTACCTCTACCTCTACCTCAGCTCAGTACATGGACCCTGACAGCAGGACTACTGGTCACCTCTATCTCAGCTCAGTACATGGACCCTGACAGCAGGACTACTGGTCACCTCTATCTCAGCTCAGTACATGGACCCTGACAGCAGGACTACTGGTCACCTCTATCTCAGCTCAGTACATGGACCCTGACAGCAGGACTACTGGTCACCTCCATCTCAGCTCAGTACATGGACCCTGACAGCAGGACTACTGGTCACCTCTATATCAGCTCAGTACATGGACCCTGACAGCAGGACTACTGGTCACCTCTATATCAGCTCAGTACATGGACCCTGACAGCATGACTACTGGTCACCTCTATCTCAGCTCAGTACATGGACCCTGACAGCAGGACTACTGGTCACCTCTATATCAGCTCAGTACATGGACCCTGACAGCAGGACTACTGGTCACCTCTATCTCAGCTCAGTACATGGACCCTGACAGCAGGACTACTGGTCACCTCTATCTCAGCTCAGTACATGGACCCTGACAGCAGGACTACTGGTCACCTCTATATCAGCTCAGTACATGGACCCTGACAGCAGGACTACTGGTCACCTCTATATCAGCTCGGTACATGGACCCTGACAGCAGGACTACTGGTCACCTCTATATCAGCTCATTACATGGACCCTGACAGCAGGACTCCTGGTCACCTCCACCTCAGCTCAGTACATGGACCCTGACAGCAGGACTACTGGTCACCTCTATATCAGCTCAGTACATGGACCCTGACAGCAGGACTACTGGTCACCTCTATATCAGCTCAGTACATGGACCCTGACAGCAGGACTACTGGTCACCTCTATCTCAGCTCAGTACATGGACCCTGACAGCAGGACTACTGGTCACCTCTATATCAGTTCAGTACATGGACCCTGACAGCAGGACTACTGGTCACCTCTATCTCAGCTCAGTACATGGACCCTGACAGCAGGACTACTGGTCACCCCTACCTCAGCTCAGTACATGGACCCTGACAGCAGGACTCCTGTCTCCCAGGGTTGGGTGTCTGGTTCAGCCAAGTGTGACCACCATTGTTTTGATATTATAAATTACTTTATAAACTGTGTTACAGCTGTTCCTCACACTTTCCCTCACTCATACACTCCCTCACTCATACACTTTCCCTCACTCATACACTTTCCCTCACTCATAACACTTTCCCTCACTCATACACTCCCTCACTCATAACACTTTCCCTCACTCATAACACTTTCCCTCACTCATACACTTCCCTCACTCATACACTTTCCCTCACTCATAACACTTTCCCTCACTCATAACACTTTCCCTCACTCATACACTTTCCCTCACTCATACACTTTCCCTCACTCATACACTTTCCCTCACTCATACACTTTCCCTCACTCATACACTTTCCCTCACTCATAACACTTTCCCTCACTCATACACTTTCCCTCACTCATAACACTTTCCCTCACTCATAACACTTCCCCTCACTCATACACTTTCCCTCACTCATACACTTTCCCTCACTCATAACACTTTCCCTCACTCATAACACTTTCCCTCACTCATAACACTTTCCCTCACTCATAACACTTCCCCTCACTCATACACTTTCCCTCACTCATACACTTCCCCTCACTCATAACACTTTCCCTCACTCATACACTTTCCCTCACTCATAACACTTTCCCTAACTCATACACGGGGCATACAGCACCGTATCTGACCTTGCAACAGAGGGAAAGAAAGCTGGCACCCTATTCACTGTTGGCCCTGATCCAAAGTAGTGCACGATATAGGAAATAGGGTTCAATATGGGATATAACCACTGTTTTATACATAGTCCAAAAATGCATTATTCATTGCTAAACATAATTAATCATTTGTTGTCGTTTCATTACGCCGCCTCCCTTCTTAAAATAAAAAATAATCGTCTAGACTGAAATTAAGATATATAGTGCATTTTTACAATCTCATTAGTATTTCTGCCATGAAGTAAGTGTCAGCTTCATCACACTGTATTTCTCCATTATGTTCTCTCATGAGTTTGCTGCTGATGTGAAAGTCCATTTGCTATTCACATTAATCTGATATTACAGACGTCAGAGCATGCAAACTGGAAGCTACCCACCATTCCTCTGGCCTGCGTCTCAAATGGTACCCTATTCCCTATAGTGGACTCCTTTTGACCAGGTCCAATAAGGAAACTCATAGGGCTCTCGAAGGTGCCATTTGGGACACAGGCCTGGTTGTATTCCAGCAGACTAGCTTAGTATCAGCCTATCAGACATGTTGGTAGCCTCTGTATGAAACACACACACACACACACAGGGTAGGAAGACAAATCTGACCTTCACAGAGCACTACATCTAGATTATCATGTTCCCCACCAGTAGCCCAACACAGCAGCCATGTAACCCAACACAGCAGCCATGTAGCCCAACACAGCAGCCATGTAGCCCAACACAGCAGCCATGTAACCCAACACAGCCATATAGGGCGGAGTCATGTAGCATAGCAGAGTCATGTAGCATAGCAGAGTCATGTAGCATAGCAGAGTCATGTAGCATAGCAGAGTCATGTAGCATAGCAGAGTCATGTAGCATAGCAGAGTCAGGTAGCATAGCAGAGTCATGTAGCATAGCAGAGCTATAAAGTTAGCATGGAGCGAGGCAGTCGAACAGACAGACAGGAAGTAGGACTCAGACAGACGTGTGTGTAGGTGTATGTGTGTTAGCGCGTGCGTGTCTGTGTATGTACATGAGAGAGAGAGAAAGAGTTAGGGGGTGGGAGAGAGAGAGATAGGAGTGGGAGAGGGACAATACACGGTGGTAGGAGTAAGGGTTGGGAGAGGGACATGGTGGTAGATGTTGGAGGTGGGAGAGGGACAAGATGTGGAGGTAGGGGGTGGTAGAGGGACGTGGTGGTAGATGTATGGGGTGGTAGAGGAACGTGGTGGTAGATGTATGGGGTGGTAGAGGGACATGGTGGTAGATGTATGGGGTGGTAGAGGTAGGGGTGGTAGAGGGACATGGTGGTCGATGTATGGGGTGGTAGAGGGACATGGTGGTAGATGTATGGGGTGGTAGAGGTAGGGGGTGGGAGAGGGACATGGTGGTAGATGTATGGGGTGGTAGAGGGACATGGTGGTAGATGTATGGGGTGGTAGAGGGACAAGACGTGGTGGTAGATGTATGGGGTGGTAGAGGGACATGGTGGTAGATGTATGGGGTGGTAGAGGGACATGGTGGTAGATGTATGGGGTGGTAGAGGGACATGGTGGTAGATGTATGGGGTGGGAGAGGGACATGGTGGTAGATGTATGGGGTGGTAGAGGGACAAGACGTGGTGGTAGATGTATGGGGTGGTAGAGGTAGGGGGTGGTAGATGTACGGGGTGGTAGAGGGACATGGTGGTAGATGTATGGGGTGGTAGAGGGACATGGTGGTAGATGTATGGGGTGGGAGAGGGACATGGTGGTAGATGTATGGGGTGGTAGAGGTAGGGGGTGGGAGAGGGACATGGTGGTAGATGTATGGGGTGGGAGAGGGACAAGACGTGGTGGTAGATGTATGGGGTGGTAGAGGTAGGGGGTGGTAGATGTATGGGGTGGTAGAGGGACATGGTGGTAGATGTATGGGGTGGTAGAGGGACATGGTGGTAGATGTATGGGGTGGGAGAGGGACAAGACGTGGTGGTAGATGCATGGGGTGGTAGAGGGACATGGTGGTAGATGTATGGGGTGGGAGAGGGACGTGGTGGTAGATGTATGGGGTGGTAGAGGGACATGGTGGTAGATGTATGGGGTGGTAGAGGGACATGGTGGTAGATGTATGGGGTGGGAGAGGGACAAGACGTGGTGGTAGATGTATGGGGTGGTAGAGGGACAAGACGTGGTGGTAGATGTATGGGGTGGGAGAGGGACAAGACGTGGTGGTAGATGTATGGGGTGGTAGAGGGACAAGACGTGGTGGTAGATGTATGGGGTGGGAGAGGGACAAGACGTGGTGGTAGATGTATGGGGTGGTAGAGGGACATGGTGGTAGATGTATGGGGTGGGAGAGGGACAAGACATGGTGGTAGATGTATGGGGTGGTAGAGGGACATGGTGGTAGATGTAGGGAGAGGGAGAGGGACACGATATGGTGGTATGAGGCCTGGCAGGGTAGAGATGAGCAGGTGAGCCGGGCAAACTGACTCATCGGATGACAGAGAGAGATGGCAGTCTCTTACCTGCTCACGCTGTTTGTTTTATTAATCCCAGGCTGTGCTACCAATATGATTGTTTGTGTTGAGGTGGTGGTAGTTTGTGTGTGTGTGTGCGCCTTCACGTTTGTGCTTGAGGGAAATATAGAGAAAGAGAGAAATAGAGAGAGAGAGGGTGAGAGAGAAAACATTTGCCTTTAGTAGTTTAGTCTAATTTGTGCTCATAACACCGATACAATTAGTCTCTATGAAGCTCAGCGTCTCTGAAAGGGAATGAAATCGCCTTAATTCAAACATAACTTGTATCTATTGATTTTCTCATTTTCCGTTTCCATTGGATAACTGTTTCTGTATTCAATCGGTACTCTCGGCTTTATCTCTTTTGAATCATAGTGTACCATATGAATCATAGTGTACCATATGAATCATAGTGTACCATATGAATCACAGTGTACCATATGAATCATAGTGTACCATATGAATCATAGTGTACCATATGAATCATAGTGTACCAAATGAATCATAGTGTACCATATGAATCATTTTGTACCATATGAATCACAGTGTACCATATGAATCATAGTGTACCATATGAATCATAGTGTACCATATGAATCACAGTGTACCATATGAATCATAGTGTACCATATGAATCATAGTGCACCATATGAATCATAGTGCACCATATGAATCATAGTGTACCATATGAATCATAGTGTACCATTTGAATCATAGTGTACCATATGAATCACAGTTTACCATATGAATCATAGTGTACCATATGAATCATAGTGTACCATATGAATCATAGTGCACCATATGAATCATAGTGTACCATATGAATCATAGTGTACCATTTGAATCATAGTGTACCATATGAATCACAGTGTACCATATGAATCATAGTGTACCATATGAATCATAGTGTACCATATGAATCATAGTGTACCATATGAATCATAGTGTACCATATGTGTCCACATCCCAAATGGCTCCCTATTAGCTACACAGGACACTACCTTTGACCAAAGCCTTATTTGTAATTTTTTATCATGTCCATGTTCCCTGACTGTCTATCTCCCTGACTGTCTATCTCCCTGACTGTCTATCTCCCTGACTGTCTTGCTTTCATGTCCATGTTCCCTGACTGTCTATCTCCCTGACTGTCTATCTTCCTGACTGTCTATCTCCCTGACTGTCTTGCTTTCATGTCCATGTTCCCTGACTGTCTATCTCCCTGACTGTCTATCTTCCTGACTGTCTATCTCCCTGACTGTCTTGCTTTCATGTCCATGTTCCCTGACTGTCTATCTCCCTGACTGTCTTGCTTTCATGTCCATGTTCCCTGACTGTCTATCTCCATGACTCTCTATCTCCCTGACTGTCTATCTCCCTGACTGTCTTGCTTTTATGTCCATGTTCCCTGACTGTCTATCTCCCTGACTGTCTATCTCCCTGACTGTCTAGCTTTAATTTCGGTGATTATAAGCGAGCTGGACACAATCAAGAAACTGTATGAATGTTAGATCCATTATAATTTCAACACATTGTTTGTTTGATTTCAGCCATTTCAAAGCATATTCACTTAATTTTCCAATGCTTATTATATATTTTTCAACTTTAAACCCAAACCACCCACGGGCCTCATTGGACGCCCTGGTCTAGATAATTGTTTCATTGCAGGTCTAGTAGTAGAAGTTTAGCTTCCTGACATCGATGTAGATGACTGGTTATAGACTACAGTACACACATACCTGCTTTATTCCAGTCCAGTTCAGGTATTTAGGCACTGCACCTCAGTGCTAGAGGTGTCACTACAGCCCCTGGTTCGATCCCGGGCTGTATCACAACCAGCCGTGATCGGGAGTCCCATATGGCGGCGCACAATTGGCCGAAGCGTCTGGGTTAGGGAATGGTTTAACCGGCGTAGGCCGTCATTGTAAAATAACACATTGTTCTTAACTGACTTGGCTAAATTAAATTAATTAAGTTAAATTAACTTTCCAAACATTTATGTATTGATTTCCACTAAAACATTTATGTGAAAGAAGACGAGAGACAAAGCGCAGGGTGAATGATTAAAGCCATTTCAGATGAGGCCCGGGCAGATGTATGATATCGTTTCCATTCGGAGAGTTTCTGAAGGACAACCTTTCATCTAATAACGCCGGCCCTCGTCGTCTTGTAAACCTTGCAGGGAAAAGAGGCTAGCCATGTCAATCTCATATGCAGCAGCAGCAGCAGCATCACACACAGGCTGCGTCACAAATAGTACCATATTCCCTATATTATGATGTACTTTTCGACCAGAGCCCTATGGAGATGAGTCTAACATAACCAATACGATACGGTTCCTTCTCTTCAAATCAAATGAAATGTTATTGGTCACATACACATATTTATCAGATGTTATTGGTCACATATTTAGCAGATGTTATTGGTTCATACACATATTTAACAGATGTTATTGGTACATATTTAACAGATGTTATTGGTCCATATTTAACAGATGTTATTGGTCCATATTTATCAGATGTTATTGGTCCATATTTAACAGATGTTATTGGTCCATATTTATCAGATGTTATTGGTCCATACACATATTTAACAGATGTTATTGGTCCATATTTAACAGATGTTATTGGTCCATATTTAACAGATGTTATTGGTCCATATTTAACAGATTTTATTGGTCACATATTTAACAAATGTTTTTGGGCCATATTTAACACATGTTATTGGTCCATATTTAGCAGATGTTATTGGTCCATATTTAACAGATGTTATTGGTCCATATTTAACAGATGTTATTGGTCCATATTTATCAGATGTTATTGGTCCATACACATATTTAACAGATGTTATTGGTCCATATTTAACAGATGTTATTGGTCCATATTTAACAGATGTTATTGGTCCATATTTAACAGATGTTATTGGTCCATATTTAACAGATGTTATTGGTCCATATTTAACAGATTTTATTGGTCACATATTTAACAAATGTTTTTGGTCCATATTTAACAGATGTTATTGGTCCATATTTAGCAGATGTTATTGGTCCATATTTAACAGATGTTATTGGTCCATATTTAACAGATTTTATTGGTCACATATTTAACAAATGTTTTTGGTCCATATTTAACAGATGTTATTGGTCCATATTTAGCAGATGTTATTGGTCCATATTTAACAGATGTTATTGGTCCATATTTAGCAGATGTTATTGGTCCATATTTAACAGATGTTATTGGTCCATATTTAACAGATGTTATTGGTCCATATTTAACAGATTTTATTGGTCACATATTTAACAAATGTTTTTGGGCCATATTTAACAGATGTTATTGGTCCATATTTAACAGATGTTATTGGTCCATATTTAACAGATTTTATTGGTCACATATTTAACAAATGTTTTTGGTCCATATTTAACAGATGTTATTGGTCCATATTTAGCAGATGTTATTGGTCCATATTTAACAGATGTTATTGGTCCATATTTAACAGATTTTATTGGTCACATATTTAACAAATGTTTTTGGTCCATATTTAACAGATGTTATTGGTCCATATTTAGCAGATGTTATTGGTCCATATTTAACAGATGTTATTGGTCCATATTTAGCAGATGTTATTGGTCCATATTTAACAGATGTTATTGGTCCATACACATATTTAACAGATGTTATTGGTCCATATTTAACAGATGTTATTGGTCCATACACATATTTAACAGATGTTATTGGTCCATACACATATTTATCAGATGTTATTGGTCCATATTTAACAGATGTTATTGGTCCATATTTAACAGATGTTATTGGTCCATATTTATCAGATGTTATTGGTCCGTACACATAATTATCAGATGTTATTGGTTCATACACATATTTAGCAGATGTTATTGGTCACATATTTAACAGATGTTATTGGTCCATATTTATCAGATGTTATTGGTCCATATTTAACAGATGTTATTGGTCCATATTTAACAGATGTTATTGGTCCATATTTAGCAGATGTTATTGGTCACATATTTAACAGATGTTATTGGTCCATACACATATTTAGCAGATGTTATTGGTCCACACACATATTTAGCAGATGTTATTGGTCCATATTTAGCAGATGTTATTGGTCCATACACATATTTAGCAGATGTTATTGGTCCATACACATATTTAGCAGATGTTATTGGTCCATACACATATTTAGCAGATGTTATTGTTCACATACACATGGTTAGCAGATGTTATTGGTCACATACACATGGTTAGCAGATGTTAATGGTCACATACACATGGTTAACAGATGTTTTTGGTCACATACACGTGTTTAGCAGATGTTATTGGTCACATACACGTGTTTAGCAGATGTTATTGGTCACTTACACATGGTTAGCAGATGTTATTGGTCACATACACGTGTTTAGCAGATGTTATTGGTCACATACACGTGTTTAGCAGATGTTATTGGTCACATGCACATATTTAACAGATGTTATTGGTCCATATTTAGCAGATGTTATTGGTCACATATTTAACAGATGTTATTGGTCACATACACGTGTTTAGCAGATGTTTTTGGTCACATATTTAACAGATGTTATTGGTCCATATTTAGCAGATGTAATTGGTCACATATTTAACAGATGTTATTGGTCACATACACATATTTAACAGATGTTATTGGTCACATACACGTGTTTAGCAGATGTTATTGGTCACATACACGTGTTTAACAGATGTTATTGGTCACATACACGTGTTTATCAGATGTTATTGTTCACATGCACATATTTAACAGATGTTATTGCGGGTGTAGCGAAATGCTTGTGTTCCTAGCTCCAACAGTGCAGTAGTATCTAACAATTCACAACAATACACAAATCTAAAAGTTAAACAATGGAATGAAGAAATATATAAATATTAGGACGAGCAATGTCAGAGGGGCATTGACTAAAATACAGTAGAATAGAATACAGTACAGTTGAAGTCGGAAGTTTACATATACCTTAGCTAAATACATTTAAACTCAGTTTTTCACAATTCCTGACTTTTAATCCGAGTAAAAATCCCTGTCTTTGGTCAATTAGGATCACCACTTTATTTTAAGAATGTGAAATGTCAGAATAATAATAGAGAGAATGATTTATTTAAGCTTTTATTTCTTTCATCACATTCCCAGTGGGTCAGAAGTTTACATACACTCAATTAGTATTTGGTAGTATTTCCTTTAAATTGTTTAACTTCGGTCAAACGTTTCGAGTAGCCTTCCACAAGCTTCCCACAATAAGTTGGGTGACTTTTGGCCCATTCCTCGTGACAGATCTGGTGTAACTGAGTCAGGTTTGTAGGGCTCCTTGCACGCAACACGCTTTTTCAGTTCTGCCCACACATTTTCTATAGGACTAAGGTCAGGGCTTTGTGATGGCCACTCCAATACCTTGACTTTGTTGTCCTTAAGCCATTTTGCCACAACTTTGGAAGTATGCTTGGGGTCATTGTTCATTTGGAAGACCCATTTGCAACCAAGCTTTAACTTCCTGACTGATGGCTTGAGATGTTGCTTCACTATATCCACATAATTTTCTTGCCTCATGATGCCATCTATTTTGTGAAGTGCACCAGTCCCTCCTGCAGCAAAGCACCCCCACAACATGATGCTGCCCCCCGTGCTTCACGGTTGGGATGGTGTTCTTCGGCTTGCAAGCATCCCCCTTTTTCCTCCAAACATAACGATGGTCATTATGACCAAACAGTTCTATTTTTGTTTCATCAGACCAGAGGACATTTCTCCAAAAAGTACGATCTTTGTCCCCATGTGCAGTTGCAAACTGTAGTCAGGCTTTTTTTATGGCAGTTTTGGAGCAGTGTCTTCTCCCTTGCTGAGCGGCCTTTCAGGTTATGCCGAGACAGGACTCGTTTTACTGTGGATATTGGTAATTTTGTACCTGTTTCCTCCAGCATCTTCACAAGGTCCTTTGCTGTTGTTCTGGGATTGATTTGCACTTTTCGCACCAAAGTATGTTCATCTCTAGAACGCGTCTCCTTCCTGAGCGGTATGACGGCTGCATGGTCCCATGGTGTTTATACTTGCATGCTATTGTTTGCACAGATGAACGTGGTACCTTCAGGCGTTTGGAAATTGCTCCCAAGGATGAACCAGACTTGTGGAGGTCTACAATTTATTTCTGAGGTCTTGGCTGATTTATTTAGATTTTCCCATGATGTCAAGCAAAGAGGCACTGAGTTTGAAGGTAGGCCTTGAAATACATCCACAGCTATTCCTCCACATGACTCAAATTATGTCAATTGGCCTATCAGAAGCTTCTAAAGACATGACATCATTTTCTGGAATTTTCCAAGCTGTTTAAAGGCACAGTCAACTTAGTGTATGTAGCGTTCTGATCCACTGGAATTGTGATACAGTGAATTATGAGTGAAATAATCTGTAAACAATTGTTGGAAAAATTACTTGTGTCATGCACAAAGTAATGTCCTAACCGACTTTCCAAAACTATACTCTGATACAAGAAATGTGTGGAGTGGTTGAAAAACGAGTTTTAATGACTCCAACCTAAGTCTATGTAAACTTCCGACTACAACTGTATATAGGGCAGCAGCCTCTAAGGTGTAGAGTTTGAGTAACCGGGTGGTAGCCGGCTAGTGATGGCTGTTTAACTGTCTAATGGCCTTGAGATACAAGCTCTTTTTCAGTCTCACGGTCCCAGCTTCGATGCACCTGTACTGACCTCGCCTTCTGGATGATAGCAGGGTGAACAGGCAGTGGTTCGGGTGGTGGTTGTCCTTGATGATCTTTTTGGCCTTCCTGTGAAATTAGATGCTGTAGGTGTCCTGGAGATCAGGCAGTGTGCCCCCGAGGATGTGTTGGTCAGACCGCATCACCCTCTGGGGAGCCCTGCGGTTGCGTGCGGTGCAATTGCCATACCAGGCGGTGATACAGCACGACATGATGCTGTCAATTGTGCATCTGTAAAAGTTTGTTAGGGTCTTAGGGGCCAAGCCAAATTTCCTCAGCCTCCTGAGGTTGAAGAGGCGCTGTTGCTCCTTCTTCACCACACTGTCTGTGTGGGTGGACCATTTCAGTTTGGCAGTGATGTGTACTTCGAGGAACTTGAAGCTTTCCACCTTCTCCACTGCAGCCCTGTGAATGTGGATAGGGGCGTGCTCCCTCTGCTATTCTCCTGAAGCCACGATCAGCTCCTTCATTTTGTTGACGTAGAGAGAGAGGTTACTTTCCTGGCACGGCTCCGCCAAGGCCCGCACCTCCTCCCTGTAGGCCTTCTCATCGTTGTTGGTAATCAGGCCTACCTCTGTTGTGTCGTCTGCAAACTTGATGATTGAGTTGGATGCGTGTGTGGCCAAACAGTCATGATTGAACAGGGAGTACAGGAGGGGGCTGAGCACACATCCTTGTGGGGCCCCAGTGTTGAGGATCAGCAAAATCGAGATGTTGTTTCCTACCTTCACCATCTGGGGGCGAACTGTCAGAAAGTCCAGGACCCAGTTGCACAGGCCGGGGTTCAGACCCAGGGCCCGAGCTTAATGATGAGCTTGGAGGGTACTATGGAGTTGACGGCTGAGCTGTAGTCAATGAACAGCATTCTGACGTAGGTATTCCTCTTGTCCAGATGGGATATGGCAGTGTGCAGATTGATGGCAATTGCATCGTCTGTTGCTCTATTGGGGCGGCATGCAAAGGGAGTCTAGGGTGACAGGTAAGGTGGAGGTGATATGATCCTTGGCTAGCCTCTCTAAGCACTTCATGATGACAGAATTGAGTGCTACGGGTTGGTAGTCATTTAGTTCAGTTACCTTTGCTTTTTTTGGGTACAGGAACAATGATGGCCATCTTGAAGTACGTGGGGAAAGAAGACTAGTATAGGTAGAGATTGAATATAACCCATGCTCTAAGTACATCTTGGCCAACAGCCTTGCGAAGGTTAACATGCTTTAATGTCTTACGTCGGCCACGGAGAAGGAGAGCCCCTAGTCCTTGGTAGCGGGCCGTGTCAGTGGCACTGTGTTATCCTCAAAGCGGGCAAAGAAGGTGTTTAGCTTGTCCGGAAGCAAGACGTCAGTGTCCGCGACGTGGCTGGTTTTCCTTTTATAGTCCATGATTGTCTTTAGATCCTGCCACATACATCTCGTGTCTGAGCCGTTGAATTGCGACTCCACTTTGTCTCTGTACTGACGTTTTGTCTGTTTGATTGCCTTACGGAGGGAATAACTACACTGTGTGTGTGTGTGTGTGTGTGCTCACTAGAAACCTTCATTAGAAGGAAATGAATCTATAATAGCCTCTGATGTTTGAGCACATCATTAGTGAACCTATTAATTAGCTAATGTATTACATGCATGGAAGTAGACGTTAAAACTAGTAGGTCTAGAAGTATAGTAGAGTATACATGGAGGTGGATTGGTTGTCATTGCATTTTACTCTCCCCTGGGGCTAGGAGATGTTGGATGTCTGTAATCTTATTCATTATGATCTAAAAAGCCAGACTGATCCTAGATACAGATATGGATATGGATACGGGCCTAGATTTCCAGGCTTGATAAAGGAATAACTAAGTCATTGTGTGTGTCTGAAATGGCACCCTATTGTTAGGTGTTATTTTGACTTGGGAATACAGATGTAGGATCTTAATTTAATCAGTCTTTTGTTGCTGAGAAGTTTCCTGCATGGCAGGAAGCGCACACTTGTAGTGTATTTTAATTTTGAAATGGCTTCTAGAGTTTGTAACTTTCACATTGAAATTTCAGACTTGATTTGTCCTGACATAAAACTTAGCAACCCCTACAAAAATGTAAAAATGTCCTGTTGCTGCAGGATCATTTTCCTGCTGTAGTGAACTGGCTCAAATTAAGATCCTACATCTGTAGGGTATAGGGTTCCATTTGGGACTCAGTCATAACTTCTAGATTAAATGAAAATATTGTCTGTGTGTGTCAGGGCTTTCTGAGTCGGTAATCTAGCCCCATTACTCTGCTGCCAACAGGGACTGAACTCTGGGCCTCAGATTAAACTGTGGTTTATCAAATATACTATCTCTTTGCCCTTGGCCTTGCTCGTCTCTGTCCAGTTCCTCTATTTGTCTCAAGACAAGTGCGCTGCCTGCTTGCAGTCAAATAGAGATCTGAGATGTATTGGCTTTTGAAGTTTCTAAAGGTGTTAAACTCAGTACCTGGAGGGCCGAGGGTCTACTGTTTTTTATTATTCCTTTCAATTGGTGTCAAATTAAAACCTTGACTGCCAGATGAGGGGAGTGACCTTATTAATTGATCATTGAAGTACAAGGAAGGAGTGAAAACCCTCAAACACTCAGATCACCAGGAACTAAGTTTGATACCTCTGGTGTAAAGAAATGAGCTGATTTTAAAGTTAAAAAAAATATGATTTTAATGTATCCTCTCTAAATCCTCTCTATATTATCTGTATATTATCTCTATATCCTCTCTATATTATCTCTGTATCCTCTCTATATCCTCTCTATATTATCTCTATATCCTCTCTATATTATCTCTGTATCCTCTCTATATTATCTCTATATCCTCTCTATATCCTCTCGATAACCTCTCTGTATTATCTCTATATCATCTCTATATCCTCTCTATAGTATCTCTATATTATCTCTATATACTCTCTATATTATCTCTATATACTCTCTATATTATCTCTGTATCCTCTCTATATTATCTCTGTATCCTCTCTATATTATCTCTTTATCCTCTCTATATTATCTCTATATTATCTCTATATCCTCTCTATATTATCTCTATATCCTCTCTATATTATCTCAGTATTTTGAAGATGCCAGTGGTGGTATTTTTCTTGCCTGGCTGCCAAGCAAGTCAAGTTAATCTTTGTATGCTGACTGCAAGATCGCTGCCATTAGGTCCATGAGCACTCAACTCTCCATCATTTTGTAAATATCTAATCACGCTGTCATCAGCAAAATGAGAAGCCCACAGAAAAAAATCTATTACAAACCAATTTATTATGAAATGGCAATTACCCGTTGATTCAATCATGTCTGCAGTTTGTCGGGAGCTGGAAGCTCTCGTTGGCCGCTTTTATCAGACGAGATGGCTTAATTCAGATTGTCATAGTCTCTATGTCATCCGGTGGCGGACAGACAAGCCGGGGTGACAGGAGAGAGAGTCCCTGTGTCATCCGGTGGCGGCCAGACAAGCCTGGGTGACAGGGGAGAGAGAGAGAGAGAGACAGAAGCTTTGTCCCAAATGGAACCCTATTTGTCGTGGGCTCTGGTCAGAAGTACCATATAGGGAATAGACAGGTTTCCATTTAGGACGTAGACAGAGAGGGCGTTTAATGAAAACAGGGCTGGCTGTGACCAACAGAGGCCTGTGTTATTGATTTCTGGAGTTTGATTGTTGTTGGTTGAAGTCAACCTAATCAATTGACACTATTTGATTAGAATTGTTTTATTTGATCGTGGATGTTTTGGCTAATGCCAAGCTTGTATTAATAATCTCTTGAATAAAATAGGAAATATTAGCTGGATATATTTAGTGTACATTGGGTGTCACCGACTTACCGACACCTGTGACTGATAATGGAGCAAGTGTTAATGCCAATCTATCACAGTCATCTTAGTGCCAGTAGGCTCCACTCTACCACAGTCATAGTATTGCCAGTAGGCTCCAATCTATCAGTCATCTTATTGCCAGTAGGCTCCACTCTACCACAGTCATAGTATTGCCAGTAGGCTCCAATCTACCACAGTCATCTTATTGCCAGTAGGCTCCACTCTATCAGTCATCTAAGTGCCAGTAGGCTCCAATCTATCACAGTCATATTATTGCCAGTAGGCTCCAATCTATCACAGTCATATTGTTGCCAGTAGGCTCCAATCTATCAGTCATCTTATTGCCAGTAGGCTCCAATCTATCAGTCATATTAGTGCCAGTAGGCTCCAATCTATCAGTCATCTTATTGGCAGTAGGCTCCAATCTATCACAGTCATAGTATTGCCAGTAGGCTCCAATCTATCACAGTCATAGTATTGCCAGTAGGCTCCAATCTATCACAGTAATATTATTGCCAGTAGGCTCCAATCTATCAGTCATATTATTGCCAGTAGGCTCCAATCTATCACAGTCATCTTAGTGCCAGTAGGCTCCAATCTATCAGTCATCTTATTGCCAGTAGGCTCCACTATATCAGCCATATACTACCCACCACTGCGACCTGTACACTCTCGTTGGCTGGCCCTCGCTTCATACTCGTCGTCAAACCCACTGGCTCCAGGTCATCTACAAGACCCTGCTAGGTAAAGTCCCCCCTTATCTCAGCTCGCTGGTCACCATAGCAGCACCTACCTGTAGCACGCGCTCCAGCAGGTATATCTCTCTGGTCACCCCCAAAACCAATTCTTCCTTTGGCCGCCTCTCCTTCCAGTTCTCTGCTGCCAATGACTGGAACGAACTACAAAAATCTCTGAAACTGGAAACACTTATCTCACTCACTAGCTTTAAGCACCAGCTGTCAGAGCAGCTCATAGATTACTGCACCTGTACATAGCCCATCTATAATTTAGCCCAAACAACTACCTCTTTACCTACTGTATTTATTTATTTTGCTCCTTTGCACCCCATTATTTCTATTTCTACTTTTTTAACTTTTTTTTACTTGCTATATTGTATTTACTTCGCCACCATGGCCTTTTTATATTTTTTTATTTATTTATATATATATTTTGTTTGCCTTCACCTCCCTTATCTCACCTCACTTGCTCATATTGTATATAGACTTATTTTTCACTGTATTATTGACTGTATGTTTGTTTTACTCCATGTGTAACTATGTGTTGTTGTATGTGTCGAACTGCTTTGCTTTATCTTGGCCAGGTCGCAATTGTAAATGAGAACGTGTTCTCAATTTGCCTACCTGGTTAAATAAAGGTGAAATAAATAAATAAATAAATAAATATTATTGCCAGTAGGCTCCAATCTATCAGTCATCTTAGTGCCAGTAGACTCCAATCTATCACAGTCATCTTAGTGCCAGTAGGCTCCACTCTATCAGTCATATTATTGCCAGTAGGCTCCACTCTATCACAGTCATCTTATTGCCAGTAGCCTCCAATCTATCACAGTCATATTAGTGCCAGTAGGCTCCAATCTATCAGTCAACTTAGTGCCAGTAGACTCCGATCTATCAGTCATCTTAGTGCCAGTAGGCTCCAATCTATAACAGTCATAGTATTGCCAGTAGGCTCCAATCTATCACAGTCATCTTATTGCCAGTAGACTCCAATCTATCAGTCATCTTAGTGCCAGTAGGCTCCAATCTATAACAGTCATATTAGTGCCAGTAGGCTCCAATCTATCACAGTCATCTTATTGCCAGTAGACTCCAATCTATCAGTCATCTTAGTGCCAGTAGGCTCCAATCTATAACAGTCATATTATTGCCAGTAGGCTCCAATCTATCAGTCATATTATTGCCAGTAGGCTCCAATCTATCAGTCATATTATTGCCAGTAGGCTCCAATCTATCAGTCATCTTAGTGCCAGTAGGCTCCAATCTATCAGTCATATTATTGCCAGTAGGCTCCAATCTATCAGTCATCTTAGTGCCAGTAGACTCCAATCTATCACAGTCATATTATTGCCAGTAGGCTCCAATCTATCAGTCATCTTATTGCCAGTAGACTCCAATCTATCAGTCATCTTAGTGCCAGTAGGCTCCAATCTAACACAGTCATGTTAGTGCCAGTAGGATCCAATCTATCACAGTCATATTATTGCCAGTAGGCTCCAATCTATCACAGTCATATTATTGCCAGTAGGCTCCATTCTATCACAGTCATCTTAGTGCCAGTAGGCTCCAATCTATCAGTCATATTATTGCCAGTAGTCTCCAATCTATCACAGTCATATTATTGCCAGTAGGCTCCACTCTATCACAGTCATCTTATTGCCAGTAGGCTCCAATCTATCAGTCATATTATTGCCAGTAGGCTCCACTCTATCACAGTCATCTTATTGCCAGTAGGCTCCAATCTATCACAGTCATATTAGTGCCAGTAGGCTCCAATCTATCAGTCATCTTATTGCCAGTAGGCTCCACTCTATCAGTCATATTAGTGCCAGTAGGCTCCAATCTATAACAGTCATATTATTGCCAGTAGGCTCCAATCTATCAGTCATCTTATTGCCAGTAGGCTCCAATCTATCAGTCATCTTAGTGCCAGTAGGCTCCAATCTATCACAGTCATATTATTGCCAGTAGGCTCCAATCTATCAGTCATCTTAGTGCCAGTAGGCTCCAATCTATAACAGTCATCTTAGTGCCAGTAGGCTTTAATCTATCAATCATATTAGTGCCAGTAGGCTCCAATCTATCACAGTCATAGTATTGCCAGTAGGCTCCAATCTATCACAGTCATAGTATTGCCAGTAGACTCCAATCTATCACAGTCATATTATTGCCAGTAGGCTCCAATCTATCACAGTCATATTATTGCCAGTAGGCTCCAATCTATCAGTCATATTATTGCCAGTAGGCTCCAATCTATCAGTCATATTATTGCCAGTAGGCTCCAATCTATCACAGTCATCTTATTGCCAGTAGACTCCAATCTATCAGTCATCTTAGTGCCAGTAGGCTCCAATCTATAACAGTCATATTATTGCCAGTAGGCTCCAATCTATCACAGTCATCTTATTGCCAGTAGACTCCAATCTATCAGTCATCTTAGTGCCAGTAGGCTCCAATCTATCAGTCATATTATTGCCAGTAGGCTCCAATCTATCAGTCATATTATTGTCAGTAGGCTCCAATCTATCAGTCATATTAGTGCCAGTAGGCTCCAATCTATCAGTCATCTTAGTGCCAGTAGGCTCCAATCTATCACAGTCATATTATTGCCAGCAGGCTCCAATCTATCACAGTCATATTATTGCCAGTAGGCTCCACTCTATCAGTCATCTTAGTGCCAGTAGGCTCCAATCTATCAGTCATATTATTGCCAGTAGGCTCCAATCTATCACAGTCATATTATTGCCAGTAGGCTCCACTCTATCAGTCATCTTAGTGCCAGTAGGCTCCACTCTATCAGTCATCTTAGTGCCAGTAGGCTCCACTCTATCAGTCATCTTATTGCCAGTAGGCTCCACTCTATCAGTCATATTATTGCCAGTAGGCTCCACTCTATCAGTCATCTTAGTGCCAGTAGGCTCCACTCTATCAGTCATATTATTGCCAGTAGGCTCCACTCTATCACAGTCATAGTCAGTAGGCTCCAATCTATCAGTCATCTTAGTGCCAGTAATCTCCGTTCGATCAGTCATATTATTGCCAGTAGGCTCCAATCTATCAGTCATATTATTGCCAGTAGGCTCCAATCTATCACAGTCATATTATTGCCAGTAGGCTCCAATCTATCACATTCATCTTAGTGCCAGTAGGCTCCAATCTATCAGTCATATTATTGCCAGTAGGCTCCAATCTATCACAGTCATATTATTGCCAGTAGGCTCCACTCTATCACAGTCATCTTATTGCCAGTAGGCTCCAATCTATAACAGTCATATTATTGCCAGTAGGCTCCACTCTATCACAGTCATATTATTGCCAGTAGGCTCCAATCTATCACAGTCATATTAGTGCCAGTAGGCTCCAATCTATCACAGTCATATTATTGCCAGTAGGCTCCAATCTATCAGTCATCTTAGTGCCAGTAGGCTCCAATCTATAACAGTCATATTATTGCCAGTAGGCTCCAATCTATCACAGTCATCTTATTGCCAGTAGACTCCAATCTATCAGTCATCTTAGTGCCAGTAGACTCCAATCTATCACAGTCATATTAGTGCCAGTAGGCTCCAATCTATCACAGTCATCTTAGTGCCAGTAGGCTCCACTCTATCAGTCATATTATTGCCAGTAGGCTCCACTCTATCACAGTCATCTTATTGCCAGTAGGCTCCAATCTATCACAGTCAAATTAGTGCCAGTAGGCTCCAATCTATCAGTCATCTTAGTGCCAGTAGACTCCGATCTATCAGTCATCTTAGTGCCAGTAGGCTCCAATCTATAACAGTCATATTATTGCCAGTAGGCTCCAATCTATCACAGTCATCTTATTGCCAGTAGACTCCAATCTATCAGTCATCTTAGTGCCAGTAGGCTCCAATCTATAACAGTCATATTATTGCCAGTAGGCTCCAATCTATCAGTCATATTATTGCCAGTAGGCTCCAATCTATCAGTCATATTATTGCCAGTAGGCTCCAATCTATCAGTCATCTTAGTGCCAGTATTCTCCAATCTATCAGTCATATTATTGCCAGTAGGCTACAATCTATCAGTCATCTTAGTGCCAGTAGACTCCAATCTATCACAGTCATATTATTGCCAGTAGGCTCCAATCTATCAGTCATCTTATTGCCAGTAGACTCCAATCTATCAGTCATCTTAGTGCCAGTAGGCTCCAATCTAACACAGTCATGTTAGTGCCAGTAGGATCCAATCTATCACAGTCATATTATTGCCAGTAGGCTCCAATCTATCACAGTCATATTATTGCCATTAGGCTCCATTCTATCACAGTCATCTTAGTGCCAGTAGGCTCCAATCTATCAGTCATATTATTGCCAGTAGTCTCCAATCTATCACAGTCATATTATTGCCAGTAGGCTCCACTCTATCACAGTCATCTTATTGCCAGTAGGCTCCAATCTATCAGTCATATTATTGCCAGTAGGCTCCACTCTATCACAGTCATCTTATTGCCAGTAGGCTCCAATCTATCACAGTCATATTAGTGCCAGTAGGCTCCAATCTATCAGTCATCTTATTGCCAGTAGGCTCCACTCTATCAGTCATATTAGTGCCAGTAGGCTCCAATCTATCACAGTCATATTATTGCCAGTAGGCTCCAATCTATCAGTCATCTTATTGCCAGTAGACTCCAATCTATCACAGTCATATTATTGCCAGTAGGCTCCACTCTATCAGTCATATTATTGCCAGTAGGCTCCACTCTATCAGTCATATTATTGCCAGTAGGCTTCAATCTATCAGTCATATTATTGCCAGTAGGCTCCAATCTATCACAGTCATATTATTGCCAGTAGACTCCAATCTATCAGTCATATTAGTGCCAGTTGGCTCCAATCTATCACAGTCATCTTATTGCCAGTAGGCTCCAATCTATCAGTCATATTATTGCCAGTAGGCTCCAATCTATCAGTCATATTATTGCCAGTAGGCTCCACTCTATCAGTCATCTTAGTGCCAGTAGGCTCCACTCTATCAGTCAAATTAGTGCCAGTAGGCTCCAATCTATAACAGTCATATTATTGCCAGTAGGCTCCAATCTATCACAGTCATCTTATTGCCAGTAGACTCCAATCTATCAGTCATCTTAGTGCCAGTAGGCTCCAATCTATCAGTCATATTATTGCCAGTAGGCTCCAATCTATCAGTCATATTATTGTCAGTAGGCTCCAATCTATCAGTCATATTAGTGCCAGTAGGCTCCAATCTATCAGTCATCTTAGTGCCAGTAGGCTCCAATCTATCACAGTCATATTATTGCCAGCAGGCTCCAATCTATCACAGTCATATTATTGCCAGTAGGCTCCACTCTATCAGTCATCTTAGTGCCAGTAGGCTCCAATCTATCAGTCATATTATTGCCAGTAGGCTCCAATCTATCACAGTCATATTATTGCCAGTAGGCTCCACTCTATCAGTCATCTTAGTGCCAGTAGGCTCCACTCTATCAGTCATCTTAGTGCCAGTAGGCTCCACTCTATCAGTCATCTTATTGCCAGTAGGCTCCACTCTATCAGTCATATTATTGCCAGTAGGCTCCACTCTATCAGTCATCTTAGTGCCAGTAGGCTCCACTCTATCAGTCATATTATTGCCAGTAGGCTCCACTCTATCACAGTCATAGTCAGTAGGCTCCAATCTATCAGTCATCTTAGTGCCAGTAATCTCCGTTCGATCAGTCATATTATTGCCAGTAGGCTCCAATCTATCAGTCATATTATTGCCAGTAGGCTCCAATCTATCACAGTCATATTATTGCCAGTAGGCTCCAATCTATCACATTCATCTTAGTGCCAGTAGGCTCCAATCTATCAGTCATATTATTGCCAGTAGGCTCCAATCTATCACAGTCATATTATTGCCAGTAGGCTCCACTCTATCACAGTCATCTTATTGCCAGTAGGCTCCAATCTATAACAGTCATATTATTGCCAGTAGGCTCCACTCTATCACAGTCATATTATTGCCAGTAGGCTCCAATCTATCACAGTCATATTAGTGCCAGTAGGCTCCAATCTATCACAGTCATATTATTGCCAGTAGGCTCCAATCTATCAGTCATCTTAGTGCCAGTAGGCCCCAAACTATAACAGTCATATTATTGCCAGTAGGCTCCAATCTATCACAGTCATCTTATTGCCAGTAGACTCCAATCTATCAGTCATCTTAGTGCCAGTAGACTCCAATCTATCACAGTCATATTAGTGCCAGTAGGCTCCAATCTATCACAGTCATCTTAGTGCCAGTAGGCTCCACTCTATCAGTCATATTATTGCCAGTGGGCTCCACTCTATCACAGTCATCTTATTGCCAGTAGGCTCCAATCTATCACAGTCAAATTAGTGCCAGTAGGCTCCAATCTATCAGTCATCTTAGTGCCAGTAGACTCCGATCTATCAGTCATCTTAGTGCCAGTAGGCTCCAATCTATAACAGTCATAGTATTGCCAGTAGGCTCCAATCTATCACAGTCATCTTATTGCCAGTAGACTCCAATCTATCAGTCATCTTAGTGCCAGTAGGCTCCAATCTATAACAGTCATATTATTGCCAGTAGGCTCCAATCTATCACAGTCATCTTATTGCCAGTAGACTCCAATCTATCAGTCATCTTAGTGCCAGTAGGCTCCAATCTATAACAGTCATATTATTGCCAGTAGGCTCCAATCTATCAGTCATATTATTGCCAGTAGGCTCCAATCTATCAGTCATATTATTGCCAGTAGGCTCCAATCTATCAGTCATCTTAGTGCCAGTATTCTCCAATCTATCAGTCATATTATTGCCAGTAGGCTACAATCTATCAGTCATCTTAGTGCCAGTAGACTCCAATCTATCACAGTCATATTATTGCCAGTAGGCTCCAATCTATCAGTCATCTTATTGCCAGTAGACTCCAATCTATCAGTCATCTTAGTGCCAGTAGGCTCCAATCTAACACAGTCATGTTAGTGCCAGTAGGATCCAATCTATCACAGTCATATTATTGCCAGTAGGCTCCAATCTATCACAGTCATATTATTGCCATTAGGCTCCATTCTATCACAGTCATCTTAGTGCCAGTAGGCTCCAATCTATCAGTCATATTATTGCCAGTAGTCTCCAATCTATCACAGTCATATTATTGCCAGTAGGCTCCACTCTATCACAGTCATCTTATTGCCAGTAGGCTCCAATCTATCAGTCATATTATTGCCAGTAGGCTCCACTCTATCACAGTCATCTTATTGCCAGTAGGCTCCAATCTATCACAGTCATATTAGTGCCAGTAGGCTCCAATCTATCAGTCATCTTATTGCCAGTAGGCTCCACTCTATCAGTCATATTAGTGCCAGTAGGCTCCAATCTATCACAGTCATATTATTGCCAGTAGGCTCCAATCTATCAGTCATCTTATTGCCAGTAGACTCCAATCTATCACAGTCATATTATTGCCAGTAGGCTCCACTCTATCAGTCATATTATTGCCAGTAGGCTCCACTCTATCAGTCATATTATTGCCAGTAGACTTCAATCTATCAGTCATATTATTGCCAGTAGGCTCCAATCTATCACAGTCATATTATTGCCAGTAGACTCCAATCTATCAGTCATATTAGTGCCAGTTGGCTCCAATCTATCACAGTCATCTTATTGCCAGTAGGCTCCAATCTATCAGTCATATTATTGCCAGTAGGCTCCAATCTATCAGTCATATTATTGCCAGTAGGCTCCACTCTATCAGTCATCTTAGTGCCAGTAGGCTCCACTCTATCAGTCAAATTAGTGCCAGTAGGCTCCACTCTATCAGTCATCTTAGTGCCAGTAGGCTCCACTCTATCAGTCATATTATTGCCAGTAGGCTCCACTCTATCAGTCATATTATTGCCAGTAGGCTCCACTCTATCACAGTCATCTTATTGCCAGTAGGCTCCAATCTATCACAGTCATATTAGTGCCAGTAGGCTCCAATCTATCAGTCATCTTATTGCCAGTAGGCTCCACTCTATCAGTCATATTAGTGCCAGTAGGCTCCAATCTATCACAGTCATATTATTGCCAGTAGGCTCCAATCTATCAGTCATCTTATTGCCAGTAGGCTCCAATCTATCAGTCATCTTAGTGCCAGTAGGCTCCAATCTATCACAGTCATATTATTGCCAGTAGGCTCCAATCTATCAGTCATCTTAGTGCCAGTAGGCTCCAATCTATAACAGTCATCTTAGTGCCAGTAGGCTTTAATCTATCAATCATATTAGTGCCAGTAGGCTCCAATCTATCACAGTCATAGTATTGCCAGTAGGCTCCAATCTATCACAGTCATAGTATTGCCAGTAGACTCCAATCTATCACAGTCATATTATTGCCAGTAGGCTCCAATCTATCACAGTCATATTATTGCCAGTAGGCTCCAATCTATCAGTCATATTATTGCCAGTAGGCTCCAATCTATCAGTCATATTATTGCCAGTAGGCTCCAATCTATCACAGTCATCTTATTGCCAGTAGACTCCAATCTATCAGTCATCTTAGTGCCAGTAGGCTCCAATCTATAACAGTCATATTATTGCCAGTAGGCTCCAATCTATCACAGTCATCTTATTGCCAGTAGACTCCAATCTATCAGTCATCTTAGTGCCAGTAGGCTCCAATCTATCAGTCATATTATTGCCAGTAGGCTCCAATCTATCAGTCATATTATTGTCAGTAGGCTCCAATCTATCAGTCATATTAGTGCCAGTAGGCTCCAATCTATCAGTCATCTTAGTGCCAGTAGGCTCCAATCTATCACAGTCATATTATTGCCAGCAGGCTCCAATCTATCACAGTCATATTATTGCCAGTAGGCTCCACTCTATCAGTCATCTTAGTGCCAGTAGGCTCCAATCTATCAGTCATTTTATTGCCAGTAGGCTCCAATCTATCACAGTCATATTATTGCCAGTAGGCTCCACTCTATCAGTCATCTTAGTGCCAGTAGGCTCCACTCTATCAGTCATCTTAGTGCCAGTAGGCTCCACTCTATCAGTCATCTTATTGCCAGTAGGCTCCACTCTATCAGTCATATTATTGCCAGTAGGCTCCACTCTATCAGTCATCTTAGTGCCAGTAGGCTCCACTCTATCAGTCATATTATTGCCAGTAGGCTCCACTCTATCACAGTCATACTCAGTAGGCTCCAATCTATCAGTCATCTTAGTGCCAGTAATCTCCGTTCGATCAGTCATATTATTGCCAGTAGGCTCCAATCTATCAGTCATATTATTGCCAGTAGGCTCCAATCTATCACAGTCATATTATTGCCAGTAGGCTCCAATCTATCACATTCATCTTAGTGCCAGTAGGCTCCAATCTATCAGTCATATTATTGCCAGTAGGCTCCAATCTATCACAGTCATATTATTGCCAGTAGGCTCCACTCTATCACAGTCATCTTATTGCCAGTAGGCTCCAATCTATAACAGTCATATTATTGCCAGTAGGCTCCACTCTATCACAGTCATATTATTGCCAGTAGGCTCCAATCTATCACAGTCATATTAGTGCCAGTAGGCTCCAATCTATCACAGTCATATTATTGCCAGTAGGCTCCAATCTATCAGTCATCTTAGTGCCAGTAGGCTCCAATCTATAACAGTCATATTATTGCCAGTAGGCTCCAATCTATCACAGTCATCTTATTGCCAGTAGACTCCAATCTATCAGTCATCTTAGTGCCAGTAGACTCCAATCTATCACAGTCATATTAGTGCCAGTAGGCTCCAATCTATCACAGTCATCTTAGTGCCAGTAGGCTCCACTCTATCAGTCATATTATTGCCAGTAGGCTCCACTCTATCACAGTCATCTTATTGCCAGTAGGCTCCAATCTATCACAGTCAAATTAGTGCCAGTAGGCTCCAATCTATCAGTCATCTTAGTGCCAGTAGACTCCGATCTATCAGTCATCTTAGTGCCAGTAGGCTCCAATCTATAACAGTCATAGTATTGCCAGTAGGCTCCAATCTATCACAGTCATCTTATTGCCAGTAGACTCCAATCTATCAGTCATCTTAGTGCCAGTAGGCTCCAATCTATAACAGTCATATTATTGCCAGTAGGCTCCAATCTATCACAGTCATCTTATTGCCAGTAGACTCCAATCTATCAGTCATCTTAGTGCCAGTAGGCTCCAATCTATAACAGTCATATTATTGCCAGTAGACTCCAATCTATCAGTCATCTTAGTGCCAGTAGGCTCCAATCTATAACAGTCATATTATTGCCAGTAGGCTCCAATCTATCAGTCATATTATTGCCAGTAGGCTCCAATCTATCAGTCATATTATTGCCAGTAGGCTCCAATCTATCAGTCATCTTAGTGCCAGTATTCTCCAATCTATCAGTCATATTATTGCCAGTAGGCTACAATCTATCAGTCATCTTAGTGCCAGTAGACTCCAATCTATCACAGTCATATTATTGCCAGTAGGCTCCAATCTATCAGTCATCTTATTGCCAGTAGACTCCAATCTATCAGTCATCTTAGTGCCAGTAGGCTCCAATCTAACACAGTCATGTTAGTGCCAGTAGGATCCAATCTATCACAGTCATATTATTGCCAGTAGGCTCCAATCTATCACAGTCATATTATTGCCATTAGGCTCCATTCTATCACAGTCATCTTAGTGCCAGTAGGCTCCAATCTATCAGTCATATTATTGCCAGTAGTCTCCAATCTATCACAGTCATATTATTGCCAGTAGGCTCCACTCTATCACAGTCATCTTATTGCCAGTAGGCTCCAATCTATCAGTCATATTATTGCCAGTAGGCTCCACTCTATCACAGTCATCTTATTGCCAGTAGGCTCCAATCTATCACAGTCATATTAGTGCCAGTAGGCTCCAATCTATCAGTCATCTTATTGCCAGTAGGCTCCACTCTATCAGTCATATTAGTGCCAGTAGGCTCCAATCTATCACAGTCATATTATTGCCAGTAGGCTCCAATCTATCAGTCATCTTATTGCCAGTAGACTCCAATCTATCACAGTCATATTATTGCCAGTAGGCTCCAATCTATCACAGTCATATTATTGCCAGTAGGCTCCACTCTATCAGTCATATTATTGCCAGTAGGCTCCACTCTATCAGTCATATTATTGCCAGTAGGCTTCAATCTATCAGTCATATTATTGCCAGTAGGCTCCAATCTATCACAGTCATATTATTGCCAGTAGACTCCAATCTATCAGTCATATTAGTGCCACTTGGCTCCAATCTATCACAGTCATCTTATTGCCAGTAGGCTCCAATCTATCAGTCATATTATTGCCAGTAGGCTCCAATCTATCAGTCATCTTAGTGCCAGTAGGCTCCACTCTATCAGTCAAATTAGTGCCAGTAGGCTCCACTCTATCAGTCATCTTAGTGCCAGTAGGCTCCACTCTATCAGTCATATTATTGCCAGTAGGCTCCACTCTATCAGTCATATTATTGCCAGTAGGCTCCACTCTATCAGTCATCTTAGTGCCAGTAGGCTCCACTCTATCAGTCATATTATTGCCAGTAGGCTCCACTCTATCACAGTCATAGTCAGTAGGCTCCAATCTATCAGTCATATTAGTGCCAGTAATCTCCGTTCGATCAGTCATATTATTGCCAGTAGGCTCCAATCTATCAGTCATATTATTGCCAGTAGGCTCCAATCTATCACAGTCATATTATTGCCAGTAGGCTCCAATCTATCACAGTCATCTTAGTGCCAGTAGGCTCCCATCTATCAGTCATATTATTGCCAGTAGGCTCCAATCTATCACAGTCATATTATTGCCAGTAGGCTCCACTCTATCACAGTCATCTTATTGCCAGTAGGCTCCAATCTATAACAGTCATATTATTGCCAGTAGGCTCCACTCTATCACAGTCATATTATTGCCAGTAGGCTCCAATCTATCACAGTCATATTAGTGCCAGTAGGCTCCAATCTATCACAGTCATCTTAATGCCAGTAGGCTCCACTCTATCAGTCATATTATTGCCAGTAGGCTCCACTCTATCACAGTCATCTTATTGCCAGTAGGCTCCAATCTATCACAGTCATATTATTGCCAGTAGACTCCAATCTATCAGTCATCTTAGTGCCAATATGCTCCAATCTATTACAGTCATATTATTGCCAGTAGGCTCCAATCTATCAGTCATCTTAGTGCCAGTAGTCTCCAAACTATAACAGTCATCTTAGTGCCAGTAGGCTTCAATCTATCAGTCATATTATTGCCAGTAGGCTCCAATCTATCAGTCATATTAGTGCCAGTAGGCTCCAATCTATCAGTCATCTTAGTGCCAGTAGGCTCCAATCTATCAGTCATCTTAGTGCCAGTAGGCTCCAATCTATCACAGTCATGTTATTGCCAGTAGGCTCCAATCTATCACAGCCATATTATTGCCAGTAGGCTCCAATCTATCAGTCATCTTAGTGCCAGTAGGCTCCACTCTATCAGTCATATTATTGCCAGTAGGCTCCACTCTATCAGTCATATTATTGCCAGTAGGCTCCACTCTATCACAGTCATAGTCAGTAGGCTCCAATCTATCAGTCATCTTAGTGCCAGTAGTCTCCACTCTATCAGTCATATTATTGCCAGTAGGCTCCACTCTATCAGTCATATTAGTGCCAGTAGGCTCCAATCTATAACAGTCATATTAGTGCCAGTAGGCTCCAATCTATCACAGTCATGTTATTGCCAGTAGGCTCCAATCTATCACAGCCATATTATTGCCAGTAGGCTCCAATCTATCAGTCATCTTAGTGCCAGTAGGCTCCACTCTATCAGTCATATTATTGCCAGTAGGCTCCACTCTATCAGTCATATTATTGCCAGTAGGCTCCACTCTATCAAAGTCATAGTCATTAGGCTCCAATCTATCAGTCATCTTAGTGCCAGTAGTCTCCACTCTATCAGTCATATTATTGCCAGTAGGCTCCAATCTATCACAGTCATAGTATTGCCAGTAGGCTCCAATCTATCACAGTCATAGTATTGCCAGTAGACTCCAATCTATCACAGTCATATTATTGCCAGTAGGCTCCAATCTATCACAGTCATATTATTGCCAGTAGGCTCCACTCTATCAGTCATATTATTGCCAGTAGACTCCAATCTATCAGTCATATTAGTGCCAGTAGGCTCCAATCTATCACAGTCATCTTATTGCCAGTAGGCTCCAATCTATCAGTCATCTTATTGCCAGTAGGCTCCAATCTATCAGTCATATTATTGCCAGTAGGCTCCAAACTATCAGTCATATTATTGCCAGTAGGCTCCAATCTATCAGTCATATTATTGCCAGTAGGCTCCAATCTATCAGTCATATTATTGCCAGTAGGCTCCAATCTATCAGTCATATTAGTGCCAGTAGGCTCCAATCTATCAGTCATCTTAGTGCCAGTAGGCTCCAATCTATCACAGTCATATTATTGCCAGTAGGCTCCAATCTATCAGTCATCTTAGTGCCAGTAGGCTCCAATCTATCAGTCATATTATTGCCAGTAGGCTCCAATCTATCACATTCATGTTATTGCCAGTAGGCTCCACTCTATCAGTCAAATTAGTGCCAGTAGGCTCCACTCTATCAGTCATCTTAGTGCCAGTAGGCTCCACTCTATCAGTCATATTATTGCCAGTAGGCTCCACTCTATCAGTCATATTATTGCCAGTAGGCTCCACTCTATCAGTCATCTTAGTGCCAGTAGGCTCCACTCTATCAGTCATATTATTGCCAGTAGGCTCCACTCTATCACAGTCATAGTCAGTAGGCTCCAATCTATCAGTCATCTTAGTGCCAGTAATCTCCGTTCGATCAGTCATATTATTGCCAGTAGGCTCCAATCTATCAGTCATATTATTGCCAGTAGGCTCCAATCTATCACAGTCATCTTAGTGCCAGTAGGCTCCAATCTATCAGTCATATTATTGCCAGTAGGCTCCAATCTATCACAGTCATATTATTGCCAGTAGGCTCCACTCTATCACAGTCATCTTATTGCCAGTAGGCTCCAATCTATAACAGTCATATTATTGCCAGTAGGCTCCACTCTATCACAGTCATATTATTGCCAGTAGGCTCCAATCTATCACAGTCATATTAGTGCCAGTAGGCTCCACTCTATCACAGTCATCTTAATGCCAGTAGGCTCCACTCTATCAGTCATATTATTGCCAGTAGGCTCCACTCTATCACAGTCATCTTATTGCCAGTAGGCTCCAATCTATCACAGTCATATTATTGCCAGTAGGCTCCAATCTATCAGTCATCTTAGTGCCAATATGCTCCAATCTATTACAGTCATATTATTGCCAGTAGGCTCCAATCTATCAGTCATCTTAGTGCCAGTAGTCTACAAACTATAACAGTCATCTTAGTGCCAGTAGGCTTCAATCTATCAGTCATATTATTGCCAGTAGGCTCCACTCTATCAGTCATATTAGTGCCAGTAGGCTCCAATCTATCAGTCATATTATTGCCAGTAGGCTCCAATCTGACACAGTCATCTTATTGCCAGTAGGCTCCAATCTATCAGTCATATTAGTACCAGTAGGCTCCAATCTATCACAGTCATATTATTGCCAGTAGGCTCCAATCTATCAGTCATATTATTGCCAGTAGGCTCCAATCTATCAGTCATATTAGTGCCAGTAGGCTCCAATCTATCAGTCATCTTAGTGCCAGTAGGCTCCAATCTATCAGTCATCTTAGTGCCAGTAGGCTCCAATCTATCACAGCCATATTATTGCCAGTAGGCTCCAATCTATCAGTCATCTTAGTGCCAGTAGGCTCCACTCTATCAGTCATATTATTGCCAGTAGGCTCCACTCTATCAGTCATATTATTGCCAGTAGGCTCCACTCTATCACAGTCATAGTCAGTAGGCTCCAATCTATCAGTCATCTTAGTGCCAGTAGTCTCCACTCTATCAGTCATATTATTGCCAGTAGGCTCCACTCTATCAGTCATATTATTGCCAGTAGGCTCCAATCTATCAGTCATATTAGTGCCAGTAGGCTCCAATCTATCACAGTCATGTTAGTGCCAGTAGGCTCCAATCTATCAGTCATATTATTGCCAGTAGACTCCAATCTATCAGTCATATTAGTGCCAGTAGGCTCCAATCTATCACAGCCATATTATTGCCAGTAGGCTCCAATCTATCAGTCATCTTAGTGCAAGTAGGCTCCACTCTATCAGTCATATTATTGCCAGTAGGCTCCACTCTATCAGTCATATTATTGCCAGTAGGCTCCACTCTATCACAGTCATAGTCAGTTGGCTCCAATCTATCAGTCATCTTAGTGCCAGTAGGCTCCACTCTATTAGTCATATTATTGCCAGTAGGCTCCACTCTATCAGTCATATTATTGCCAGTAGGCTCCACTCTATCACAGTCATAGTCAGTAGGCTCCAATCTATCAGTCATCTTAGTGCCAGTAGTCTCCACTCTATCAGTCATATTATTGCCAGTAGGCTCCACTCTATCAGTCATATTATTGCCAGTAGGCTCCAATCTATCAGTCATATTAGTGCCAGTAGGCTCCAATCTATCACAGTCATGTTAGTGCCAGTAGGCTCCAATCTATCAGTCATATTATTGCCAGTAGACTCCAATCTATCAGTCATATTAGTGCCAGTAGGCTCCAATCTATCACAGCCATATTATTGCCAGTAGGCTCCAATCTATCAGTCATCTTAGTGCAAGTAGGCTCCACTCTATCAGTCATATTATTGCCAGTAGGCTCCACTCTATCAGTCATATTATTGCCAGTAGGCTCCACTCTATCACAGTCATAGTCAGTAGGCTCCAATCTATCAGTCATCTTAGTGCCAGTAGTCTCCACTCTATCAGTCATATTATTGCCAGTAGGCTCCACTCTATCAGTCATATTATTGCCAGTAGGCTCCAATCTATCAGTCATATTAGTGCCAGTAGGCTCCAATCTATCACAGTCATGTTATTGCCAGTAGGCTCCAATCTATCACAGCCATATTATTGCCAGTAGGCTCCAATCTATCAGTCATCTTAGTGCCAGTAGGCTCCACTCTATCAGTCATATTATTGCCAGTAGGCTCCACTCTATCAGTCATATTATTGCCAGTAGGCTCCACTCTATCACAGTCATAGTCAGTAGGCTCCAATCTATCAGTCATCTTAGTGCCAGTAGTCTCCACTCTATCAGTCATATTATTGCCAGTAGGCTCCACTCTATCAGTCATATTATTGCCAGTAGGCTCCAATCTATCACAGTCATAGTATTGCCAGTAGGCTCCAATCTATCACAGTCATAGTTTTGCCAGTAGACTCCAATCTATCACAGTCATATTATTGCCAGTAGGCTCCAATCTATCAGTCATATTATTGCCAGTAGTAGGCTCCAATCTATCACAGTCATCTTATTGCCAGTAGGCTCCAATCTATCAGTCATATTATTGCCAGTAGGCTCCAATCTATCAGTCATATTATTGCCAGTAGGCTCCAATCTATCAGTCATATTATTGCCAGTAGGCTCCAATCTATCAGTCATATTATTGCCAGTAGGCTCCAATCTATCAGTCATATTAGTGCCAGTAGGCTCCAATCTATCAGTCATCTTAGTGCCAGTAGGCTCCAATCTATCACAGTCATATTAGTGCCAGTAGGCTCCAATCTATCACAGTCATATTATTGCCAGTAGGCTCCACTCTATCAGTCATCTTAGTGCCAGTAGGCTCCAATCTATCAGTCATATTATTGCCAGTAGGCTCCAATCTATCACAGTCATATTATTGCCAGTAGGCTCCACTCTATCAGTCAAATTAGTGCCAGTAGGCTCCACTCTATCAGTCATCTTAGTGCCAGTAGGCTCCACTCTATCAGTCATATTATTGCCAGTAGGCTCCACTCTATCAGTCATATTATTGCCAGTAGGCTCCACTCTATCACAGTCATAGTCAGTAGGCTCCAATCTATCAGTCATCTTAGTGCCAGTAATCTCCGTTCGATCAGTCATATTATTGCCAGTAGGCTCCAATCTATCAGTCATATTATTGCCAGTAGGCTCCAATCTATCACAGTCATATTATTGCCAGTAGGCTCCAATCTATCACAGTCATCTTAGTGCCAGTAGGCTCCAATCTATCAGTCATATTATTGCCAGTAGGCTCCAATCTATCACAGTCATATTATTGCCAGTAGGCTCCACTCTATCACAGTCATCTTATTGCCAGTAGGCTCCAATCTATAACAGTCATATTATTGCCAGTAGGCTCCACTCTATCACAGTCATATTATTGCCAGTAGGCTCCAATCTATCACAGTCATATTAGTGCCAGTAGGCTCCAATCTATCACAGTCATCTTAATGCCAGTAGGCTCCACTCTATCAGTCATATTAGTGCCAGTAGGCTCCAATCTATCACAGTCATCTTAGTGCCAGTAGGCTCCACTCTATCACAGTCATCTTATTGCCAGTAGGCTCCAATCTATCACAGTCATATTAGTGCCAATATGCTCCAATCTATTACAGTCATATTATTGCCAGTAGGCTCCAATCTATCAGTCATCTTAGTGCCAGTAGTCTCCAAACTATAACAGTCATCTTAGTGCCAGTAGACTTCAATCTATCAGTCATATTATTGCCAGTAGGCTCCACTCTATCAGTCATATTAGTGCCAGTAGGCTCCAATCTATCAGTCATATTAGTGCCAGTAGGCTCCAATCTATCAGTCATATTATTGCCAGTAGGCTCCAATCTATCACAGTCATCTTATTGCCAGTAGGCTCCACTCTATCAGTCATATTATTGCCAGTAGGCTCAAATCTATCAGTCATATTAGTACCAGTAGGCTCCAATCTATCACAGTCATCTTATTGCCAGTAGGCTCCAATCTATCAGTCATATTAGTGCCAGTAGGCTCCAATCTATCAGTCATCTTAGTGCCAGTAGGCTCCAATCTATCAGTCATCTTAGTGCCAGTAGGCTCCAATCTATCACAGTCATGTTATTGCCAGTAGGCTCCAATCTATCACAGCCATATTATTGCCAGTAGGCTCCAATCTATCAGTCATCTTAGTGCCAGTAGGCTCCACTCTATCAGTCATATTATTGCCAGTAGGCTCCACTCTATCACAGTCATAGTCAGTAGGCTCCAATCTATCAGTCATCTTAGTGCCAGTAGTCTCCACTCTATCAGTCATATTATTGCCAGTAGGCTCCACTCTATCAGTCATATTATTGCCAGTAGGCTCCAATCTATAAGTCATATTAGTGCCAGTAGGCTCCAATCTATCACAGTCATCTTAGTGCCAGTAGGCTCCACTCTATCAGTCATATTATTGCCAGTAGACTCCAATCTATCAGTCATATTAGTGCCAGTAGGCTCCAATCTATCACAGTCATATTATTGCCAGTAGGCTCCACTCTATCAAAGTCATCTTATTGCCAGTAGGCTCCAATCTATCAGTCATATTATTGCCAGTAGGCTCCACTCTATCACAGTCATCTTATTGCCAGTAGGCTCCAATCTATCACAGTCATATTAGTGCCAGTAGGCTCCAATCTATCAGTCATCTTATTGCCAGTAGGCTCCACTCTATCAGTCATATTAGTGCCAGTAGGCTCCAATCTATCACAGTCATATTATTGCCAGTAGGCTCCAATCTATCAGTCATCTTATTGCCAGTAGACTCCAATCTATCACAGTCATATTATTGCCAGTAGGCTCCAATCTATCACAGTCATATTATTGCCAGTAGGCTCCACTCTATCAGTCATATTATTGCCAGTAGGCTCCACTCTATCAGTCATATTATTGCCAGTAGGCTTCAATCTATCAGTCATATTATTGCCAGTAGGCTCCAATCTATCACAGTCATATTATTGCCAGTAGACTCCAATCTATCAGTCATATTAGTGCCACTTGGCTCCAATCTATCACAGTCATCTTATTGCCAGTAGGCTCCAATCTATCAGTCATATTATTGCCAGTAGGCTCCAATCTATCAGTCATCTTAGTGCCAGTAGGCTCCACTCTATCAGTCAAATTAGTGCCAGTAGGCTCCACTCTATCAGTCATCTTAGTGCCAGTAGGCTCCACTCTATCAGTCATATTATTGCCAGTAGGCTCCACTCTATCAGTCATATTATTGCCAGTAGGCTCCACTCTATCAGTCATCTTAGTGCCAGTAGGCTCCACTCTATCAGTCATATTATTGCCAGTAGGCTCCACTCTATCACAGTCATAGTCAGTAGGCTCCAATCTATCAGTCATATTAGTGCCAGTAATCTCCGTTCGATCAGTCATATTATTGCCAGTAGGCTCCAATCTATCAGTCATATTATTGCCAGTAGGCTCCAATCTATCACAGTCATATTATTGCCAGTAGGCTCCAATCTATCACAGTCATCTTAGTGCCAGTAGGCTCCCATCTATCAGTCATATTATTGCCAGTAGGCTCCAATCTATCACAGTCATATTATTGCCAGTAGGCTCCACTCTATCACAGTCATCTTATTGCCAGTAGGCTCCAATCTATAACAGTCATATTATTGCCAGTAGGCTCCACTCTATCACAGTCATATTATTGCCAGTAGGCTCCAATCTATCACAGTCATATTAGTGCCAGTAGGCTCCAATCTATCACAGTCATCTTAATGCCAGTAGGCTCCACTCTATCAGTCATATTATTGCCAGTAGGCTCCACTCTATCACAGTCATCTTATTGCCAGTAGGCTCCAATCTATCACAGTCATATTATTGCCAGTAGACTCCAATCTATCAGTCATCTTAGTGCCAATATGCTCCAATCTATTACAGTCATATTATTGCCAGTAGGCTCCAATCTATCAGTCATCTTAGTGCCAGTAGTCTCCAAACTATAACAGTCATCTTAGTGCCAGTAGGCTTCAATCTATCAGTCATATTATTGCCAGTAGGCTCCAATCTATCAGTCATATTAGTGCCAGTAGGCTCCAATCTATCAGTCATCTTAGTGCCAGTAGGCTCCAATCTATCAGTCATCTTAGTGCCAGTAGGCTCCAATCTATCACAGTCATGTTATTGCCAGTAGGCTCCAATCTATCACAGCCATATTATTGCCAGTAGGCTCCAATCTATCAGTCATCTTAGTGCCAGTAGGCTCCACTCTATCAGTCATATTATTGCCAGTAGGCTCCACTCTATCAGTCATATTATTGCCAGTAGGCTCCACTCTATCACAGTCATAGTCAGTAGGCTCCAATCTATCAGTCATCTTAGTGCCAGTAGTCTCCACTCTATCAGTCATATTATTGCCAGTAGGCTCCACTCTATCAGTCATATTAGTGCCAGTAGGCTCCAATCTATCAGTCATATTAGTGCCAGTAGGCTCCAATCTATCACAGTCATGTTATTGCCAGTAGGCTCCAATCTATCACAGCCATATTATTGCCAGTAGGCTCCAATCTATCAGTCATCTTAGTGCCAGTAGGCTCCACTCTATCAGTCATATTATTGCCAGTAGGCTCCACTCTATCAGTCATATTATTGCCAGTAGGCTCCACTCTATCAAAGTCATAGTCATTAGGCTCCAATCTATCAGTCATCTTAGTGCCAGTAGTCTCCACTCTATCAGTCATATTATTGCCAGTAGGCTCCAATCTATCACAGTCATAGTATTGCCAGTAGGCTCCAATCTATCACAGTCATAGTATTGCCAGTAGACTCCAATCTATCACAGTCATATTATTGCCAGTAGGCTCCAATCTATCACAGTCATATTATTGCCAGTAGGCTCCACTCTATCAGTCATATTATTGCCAGTAGACTCCAATCTATCAGTCATATTAGTGCCAGTAGGCTCCAATCTATCAGTCATATTAGTGCCAGTAGGCTCCAATCTATCAGTCATCTTAGTGCCAGTAGGCTCCAATCTATCACAGTCATATTATTGCCAGTAGGCTCCAATCTATCAGTCATCTTAGTGCCAGTAGGCTCCAATCTATCAGTCATATTATTGCCAGTAGGCTCCAATCTATCACATTCATGTTATTGCCAGTAGGCTCCACTCTATCAGTCAAATTAGTGCCAGTAGGCTCCACTCTATCAGTCATCTTAGTGCCAGTAGGCTCCACTCTATCAGTCATATTATTGCCAGTAGGCTCCACTCTATCAGTCATATTATTGCCAGTAGGCTCCACTCTATCAGTCATCTTAGTGCCAGTAGGCTCCACTCTATCAGTCATATTATTGCCAGTAGGCTCCACTCTATCACAGTCATAGTCAGTAGGCTCCAATCTATCAGTCATCTTAGTGCCAGTAATCTCCGTTCGATCAGTCATATTATTGCCAGTAGGCTCCAATCTATCAGTCATATTATTGCCAGTAGGCTCCAATCTATCACAGTCATCTTAGTGCCAGTAGGCTCCAATCTATCAGTCATATTATTGCCAGTAGGCTCCAATCTATCACAGTCATATTATTGCCAGTAGGCTCCACTCTATCACAGTCATCTTATTGCCAGTAGGCTCCAATCTATAACAGTCATATTATTGCCAGTAGGCTCCACTCTATCACAGTCATATTATTGCCAGTAGGCTCCAATCTATCACAGTCATATTAGTGCCAGTAGGCTCCACTCTATCACAGTCATCTTAATGCCAGTAGGCTCCACTCTATCAGTCATATTATTGCCAGTAGGCTCCACTCTATCACAGTCATCTTATTGCCAGTAGGCTCCAATCTATCACAGTCATATTATTGCCAGTAGGCTCCAATCTATCAGTCATCTTAGTGCCAATATGCTCCAATCTATTACAGTCATATTATTGCCAGTAGGCTCCAATCTATCAGTCATCTTAGTGCCAGTAGTCTACAAACTATAACAGTCATCTTAGTGCCAGTAGGCTTCAATCTATCAGTCATATTATTGCCAGTAGGCTCCACTCTATCAGTCATATTAGTGCCAGTAGGCTCCAATCTATCAGTCATATTATTGCCAGTAGGCTCCAATCTGACACAGTCATCTTATTGCCAGTAGGCTCCAATCTATCAGTCATATTAGTACCAGTAGGCTCCAATCTATCACAGTCATATTATTGCCAGTAGGCTCCAATCTATCAGTCATATTATTGCCAGTAGGCTCCAATCTATCAGTCATATTAGTGCCAGTAGGCTCCAATCTATCAGTCATCTTAGTGCCAGTAGGCTCCAATCTATCAGTCATCTTAGTGCCAGTAGGCTCCAATCTATCACAGCCATATTATTGCCAGTAGGCTCCAATCTATCAGTCATCTTAGTGCCAGTAGGCTCCACTCTATCAGTCATATTATTGCCAGTAGGCTCCACTCTATCAGTCATATTATTGCCAGTAGGCTCCACTCTATCACAGTCATAGTCAGTAGGCTCCAATCTATCAGTCATCTTAGTGCCAGTAGTCTCCACTCTATCAGTCATATTATTGCCAGTAGGCTCCACTCTATCAGTCATATTATTGCCAGTAGGCTCCAATCTATCAGTCATCTTAGTGCCAGTAGGCTCCAATCTATCACAGTCATGTTAGTGCCAGTAGGCTCCAATCTATCAGTCATATTATTGCCAGTAGACTCCAATCTATCAGTCATATTAGTGCCAGTAGGCTCCAATCTATCACAGCCATATTATTGCCAGTAGGCTCCAATCTATCAGTCATCTTAGTGCAAGTAGGCTCCACTCTATCAGTCATATTATTGCCAGTAGGCTCCACTCTATCAGTCATATTATTGCCAGTAGGCTCCACTCTATCACAGTCATAGTCAGTAGGCTCCAATCTATCATTCATCTTAGTGCCAGTAGTCTCCACTCTATCAGTCATATTATTGCCAGTAGGCTCCACTCTATCAGTCATATTATTGCCAGTAGGCTCCAATCTATCAGTCATATTAGTGCCAGTAGGCTCCAATCTATCACAGTCATGTTATTGCCAGTAGGCTCCAATCTATCACAGCCATATTATTGCCAGTAGGCTCCAATCTATCAGTCATCTTAGTGCCAGTAGGCTCCACTCTATCAGTCATATTATTGCCAGTAGGCTCCACTCTATCAGTCATATTATTGCCAGTAGGCTCCACTCTATCACAGTCATAGTCAGTAGGCTCCAATCTATCAGTCATCTTAGTGCCAGTAGTCTCCACTCTATCAGTCATATTATTGCCAGTAGGCTCCACTCTATCAGTCATATTATTGCCAGTAGGCTCCAATCTATCACAGTCATAGTATTGCCAGTAGGCTCCAATCTATCACAGTCATAGTTTTGCCAGTAGACTCCAATCTATCACAGTCATATTATTGCCAGTAGGCTCCAATCTATCAGTCATATTATTGCCAGTAGTAGGCTCCAATCTATCACAGTCATCTTATTGCCAGTAGGCTCCAATCTATCAGTCATATTATTGCCAGTAGGCTCCAATCTATCAGTCATATTATTGCCAGTAGGCTCCAATCTATCAGTCATATTATTGCCAGTAGGCTCCAATCTATCAGTCATATTATTGCCAGTAGGCTCCAATCTATCAGTCATATTAGTGCCAGTAGGCTCCAATCTATCAGTCATCTTAGTGCCAGTAGGCTCCAATCTATCACAGTCATATTAGTGCCAGTAGGCTCCAATCTATCACAGTCATATTATTGCCAGTAGGCTCCACTCTATCAGTCATCTTAGTGCCAGTAGGCTCCAATCTATCAGTCATATTATTGCCAGTAGGCTCCAATCTATCACAGTCATATTATTGCCAGTAGGCTCCACTCTATCAGTCAAATTAGTGCCAGTAGGCTCCACTCTATCAGTCATCTTAGTGCCAGTAGGCTCCACTCTATCAGTCATATTATTGCCAGTAGGCTCCACTCTATCAGTCATATTATTGCCAGTAGGCTCCACTCTATCAGTCATCTTAGTGCCAGTAGGCTCCACTCTATCAGTCATATTATTGCCAGTAGGCTCCACTCTATCACAGTCATAGTCAGTAGGCTCCAATCTATCAGTCATCTTAGTGCCAGTAATCTCCGTTCGATCAGTCATATTATTGCCAGTAGGCTCCAATCTATCAGTCATATTATTGCCAGTAGGCTCCAATCTATCACAGTCATATTATTGCCAGTAGGCTCCAATCTATCACAGTCATCTTAGTGCCAGTAGGCTCCAATCTATCAGTCATATTATTGCCAGTAGGCTCCAATCTATCACAGTCATATTATTGCCAGTAGGCTCCACTCTATCACAGTCATCTTATTGCCAGTAGGCTCCAATCTATAACAGTCATATTATTGCCAGTAGGCTCCACTCTATCACAGTCATATTATTGCCAGTAGGCTCCAATCTATCACAGTCATATTAGTGCCAGTAGGCTCCAATCTATCACAGTCATCTTAATGCCAGTAGGCTCCACTCTATCAGTCATATTAGTGCCAGTAGGCTCCAATCTATCACAGTCATCTTAGTGCCAGTAGGCTCCACTCTATCACAGTCATCTTATTGCCAGTAGGCTCCAATCTATCACAGTCATATTAGTGCCAATATGCTCCAATCTATTACAGTCATATTATTGCCAGTAGGCTCCAATCTATCAGTCATCTTAGTGCCAGTAGTCTCCAAACTATAACAGTCATCTTAGTGCCAGTAGACTTCAATCTATCAGTCATATTATTGCCAGTAGGCTCCACTCTATCAGTCATATTAGTGCCAGTAGGCTCCAATCTATCAGTCATATTAGTGCCAGTAGGCTCCAATCTATCAGTCATATTATTGCCAGTAGGCTCCAATCTATCACAGTCATCTTATTGCCAGTAGGCTCCACTCTATCAGTCATATTATTGCCAGTAGGCTCCAATCTATCAGTCATATTAGTACCAGTAGGCTCCAATCTATCACAGTCATCTTATTGCCAGTAGGCTCCAATCTATCAGTCATATTAGTGCCAGTAGGCTCCAATCTATCAGTCATCTTAGTGCCAGTAGGCTCCAATCTATCAGTCATCTTAGTGCCAGTAGGCTCCAATCTATCACAGTCATGTTATTGCCAGTAGGCTCCAATCTATCACAGCCATATTATTGCCAGTAGGCTCCAATCTATCAGTCATCTTAGTGCCAGTAGGCTCCACTCTATCAGTCATATTATTGCCAGTAGGCTCCACTCTATCACAGTCATAGTCAGTAGGCTCCAATCTATCAGTCATCTTAGTGCCAGTAGTCTCCACTCTATCAGTCATATTATTGCCAGTAGGCTCCACTCTATCAGTCATATTATTGCCAGTAGGCTCCAATCTATAAGTCATATTAGTGCCAGTAGGCTCCAATCTATCACAGTCATCTTAGTGCCAGTAGGCTCCACTCTATCAGTCATATTATTGCCAGTAGACTCCAATCTATCAGTCATATTATTGCCAGTAGGCTCCAATCTATCACAGTCATATTATTGCCAGTAGGCTCCACTCTATCAGTCATATTATTGCCAGTAGGCTCCACTCTATCACAGTCATATTATTCCCAGTAGGCTCCAATCTATCAGTAATATTAGTGCCAGTAGGCTCCAATCTATCACAGTCATATTATTGCCAGTAGGCTCCAATCTATCAGTCATATTATTGCCAGTAGGCTCCACTCTATCAGTCATCTTATTGCCAGTAGGCTCCACTCTATCAGTCAACTTAGTGCCAGTAGGCTCCACTCTATCAGTCATATTATTGCCAGTAGGCTCCACTCTATCAGTCATATTATTGCCAGTAGGCTCCACTCTATCACAGTCATAGTCAGTAGGCTCCAATCTATCAGTCATCTTAGTGCCAGTAGTCTCCACTCTATCAGTCATATTATTGCCAGTAGGCTCCAATCTATCAGTCATATTATTGCCAGTAGGCTCCAATCTATCACATTCATGTTATTGCCAGTAGGCTCCACTCTATCAGTCAAATTAGTGCCAGTAGGCTCCACTCTATCAGTCATCTTAGTGCCAGTAGGCTCCACTCTATCAGTCATATTATTGCCAGTAGGCTCCACTCTATCAGTCATATTATTGCCAGTAGGCTCCACTCTATCAGTCATCTTAGTGCCAGTAGGCTCCACTCTATCAGTCATATTATTGCCAGTAGGCTCCACTCTATCACAGTCATAGTCAGTAGGCTCCAATCTATCAGTCATCTTAGTGCCAGTAATCTCCGTTCGATCAGTCATATTATTGCCAGTAGGCTCCAATCTATCAGTCATATTATTGCCAGTAGGCTCCAATCTATCACAGTCATCTTAGTGCCAGTAGGCTCCAATCTATCAGTCATATTATTGCCAGTAGGCTCCAATCTATCACAGTCATATTATTGCCAGTAGGCTCCACTCTATCACAGTCATCTTATTGCCAGTAGGCTCCAATCTATAACAGTCATATTATTGCCAGTAGGCTCCACTCTATCACAGTCATATTATTGCCAGTAGGCTCCAATCTATCACAGTCATATTAGTGCCAGTAGGCTCCAATCTATCACAGTCATCTTAATGCCAGTAGGCTCCACTCTATCAGTCATATTATTGCCAGTAGGCTCCACTCTATCACAGTCATCTTATTGCCAGTAGGCTCCAATCTATCACAGTCATATTATTGCCAGTAGGCTCCAATCTATCAGTCATCTTATTGCCAGTAGGCTCCACTCTATCAGTCAACTTAGTGCCAGTAGGCTCCACTCTATCAGTCATATTATTGCCAGTAGGCTCCACTCTATCAGTCATATTATTGCCAGTAGGCTCCACTCTATCACAGTCATAGTCAGTAGGCTCCAATCTATCAGTCATCTTAGTGCCAGTAGTCTCCACTCTATCAGTCATATTATTGCCAGTAGGCTCCAATCTATCAGTCATATTATTGCCAGTAGGCTCCAATCTATCACATTCATGTTATTGCCAGTAGGCTCCACTCTATCAGTCAAATTAGTGCCAGTAGGCTCCACTCTATCAGTCATCTTAGTGCCAGTAGGCTCCACTCTATCAGTCATATTATTGCCAGTAGGCTCCACTCTATCAGTCATATTATTGCCAGTAGGCTCCACTCTATCAGTCATCTTAGTGCCAGTAGGCTCCACTCTATCAGTCATATTATTGCCAGTAGGCTCCACTCTATCACAGTCATAGTCAGTAGGCTCCAATCTATCAGTCATCTTAGTGCCAGTAATCTCCGTTCGATCAGTCATATTATTGCCAGTAGGCTCCAATCTATCAGTCATATTATTGCCAGTAGGCTCCAATCTATCACAGTCATCTTAGTGCCAGTAGGCTCCAATCTATCAGTCATATTATTGCCAGTAGGCTCCAATCTATCACAGTCATATTATTGCCAGTAGGCTCCACTCTATCACAGTCATCTTATTGCCAGTAGGCTCCAATCTATAACAGTCATATTATTGCCAGTAGGCTCCACTCTATCACAGTCATATTATTGCCAGTAGGCTCCAATCTATCAAGGTCATATTAGTGCCAGTAGGCTCCAATCTATCACAGTCATCTTAATGCCAGTAGGCTCCACTCTATCAGTCATATTATTGCCAGTAGGCTCCACTCTATCACAGTCATCTTATTGCCAGTAGGCTCCAATCTATCACAGTCATATTATTGCCAGTAGGCTCCAATCTATCAGTCATCTTAGTGCCAATATGCTCCAATCTATTACAGTCATATTATTGCCAGTAGGCTCCAATCTATCAGTCATCTTAGTGCCAGTAGTCTACAAACTATAACAGTCATCTTAGTGCCAGTAGGCTTCAATCTATCAGTCATATTATTGCCAGTAGGCTCCACTCTATCAGTCATATTAGTGCCAGTAGGCTCCAATCTATCAGTCATATTATTGCCAGTAGGCTCCAATCTGACACAGTCATCTTATTGCCAGTAGGCTCCAATCTATCAGTCATATTAGTACCAGTAGGCTCCAATCTATCACAGTCATATTATTGCCAGTAGGCTCCAATCTATCAGTCATATTATTGCCAGTAGGCTCCAATCTATCAGTCATATTAGTGCCAGTAGGCTCCAATCTATCAGTCATCTTAGTGCCAGTAGGCTCCAATCTATCAGTCATCTTAGTGCCAGTAGGCTCCAATCTATCACAGCCATATTATTGCCAGTAGGCTCCAATCTATCAGTCATCTTAGTGCCAGTAGGCTCCACTCTATCAGTCATATTATTGCCAGTAGGCTCCACTCTATCAGTCATATTATTGCCAGTAGGCTCCACTCTATCACAGTCATAGTCAGTAGGCTCCAATCTATCAGTCATCTTAGTGCCAGTAGTCTCCACTCTATCAGTCATATTATTGCCAGTAGGCTCCACTCTATCAGTCATATTATTGCCAGTAGGCTCCAATCTATCAGTCATATTAGTGCCAGTAGGCTCCAATCTATCACAGTCATGTTAGTGCCAGTAGGCTCCAATCTATCAGTCATATTATTGCCAGTAGACTCCAATCTATCAGTCATATTAGTGCCAGTAGGCTCCAATCTATCACAGCCATATTATTGCCAGTAGGCTCCAATCTATCAGTCATCTTAGTGCAAGTAGGCTCCACTCTATCAGTCATATTATTGCCAGTAGGCTCCACTCTATCAGTCATATTATTGCCAGTAGGCTCCACTCTATCACAGTCATAGTCAGTAGGCTCCAATCTATCAGTCATCTTAGTGCCAGTAGTCTCCACTCTATCAGTCATATTATTGCCAGTAGGCTCCACTCTATCAGTCATATTATTGCCAGTAGGCTCCAATCTATCAGTCATATTAGTGCCAGTAGGCTCCAATCTATCACAGTCATGTTATTGCCAGTAGGCTCCAATCTATCACAGCCATATTATTGCCAGTAGGCTCCAATCTATCAGTCATCTTAGTGCCAGTAGGCTCCACTCTATCAGTCATATTATTGCCAGTAGGCTCCACTCTATCAGTCATATTATTGCCAGTAGGCTCCACTCTATCACAGTCATAGTCAGTAGTCTCCAATCTATCAGTCATCTTAGTGCCAGTAGTCTCCACTCTATCAGTCATATTATTGCCAGTAGGCTCCACTCTATCAGTCATATTATTGCCAGTAGGCTCCAATCTATCACAGTCATAGTATTGCCAGTAGGCTCCAATCTATCACAGTCATAGTTTTGCCAGTAGACTCCAATCTATCACAGTCATATTATTGCCAGTAGGCTCCAATCTATCAGTCATATTATTGCCAGTAGTAGGCTACAATCTATCACAGTCATCTTATTGCCAGTAGGCTCCAATCTATCAGTCATATTATTGCCAGTAGGCTCCAATCTATCAGTCATATTATTGCCAGTAGGCTCCAATCTATCAGTCATATTATTGCCAGTAGGCTCCAATCTATCAGTCATATTATTGCCAGTAGGCTCCAATCTATCAGTCATATTAGTGCCAGTAGGCTCCAATCTATCAGTCATCTTAGTGCCAGTAGGCTCCAATCTATCACAGTCATATTAGTGCCAGTAGGCTCCAATCTATCGCAGTCATATTATTGCCAGTACGCTCCACTCTATCAGTCATCTTAGTGCCAGTAGGCTCCAATCTATCAGTCATATTATTGCCAGTAGGCTCCAATCTATCACAGTCATATTATTGCCAGTAGGCTCCACTCTATCAGTCAAATTAGTGCCAGTAGGCTCCACTCTATCAGTCATCTTAGTGCCAGTAGGCTCCACTCTATCAGTCATATTATTGCCAGTAGGCTCCACTCTATCAGTCATATTATTGCCAGTAGGCTCCACTCTATCAGTCATCTTAGTGCCAGTAGGCTCCACTCTATCAGTCATATTATTGCCAGTAGGCTCCACTCTATCACAGTCATAGTCAGTAGGCTCCAATCTATCAGTCATCTTAGTGCCAGTAATCTCCGTTCGATCAGTCATATTATTGCCAGTAGGCTCCAATCTATCAGTCATATTATTGCCAGTAGGCTCCAATCTATCACAGTCATATTATTGCCAGTAGGCTCCAATCTATCACAGTCATCTTAGTGCCAGTAGGCTCCAATCTATCAGTCATATTATTGCCAGTAGGCTCCAATCTATCACAGTCATATTATTGCAAGTAGGCTCCACTCTATCACAGTCATCTTATTGCCAGTAGGCTCCAATCTATAACAGTCATATTATTGCCAGTAGGCTCCACTCTATCACAGTCATATTATTGCCAGTAGGCTCCAATCTATCACAGTCATATTAGTGCCAGTAGGCTCCAATCTATCACAGTCATCTTAATGCCAGTAGGCTCCACTCTATCAGTCATATTAGTGCCAGTAGGCTCCAATCTATCACAGTCATCTTAGTGCCAGTAGGCTCCACTCTATCACAGTCATCTTATTGCCAGTAGGCTCCAATCTATCACAGTCATATTATTGCCAGTAGGCTCCAATCTATCAGTCATCTTAGTGCCAATATGCTCCAATCTATTACAGTCATATTATTGCCAGTAGGCTCCAATCTATCAGTCATCTTAGTGCCAGTAGTCTCCAAACTATAACAGTCATCTTAGTGCCAGTAGACTTCAATCTATCAGTCATATTATTGCCAGTAGGCTCCACTCTATCAGTCATATTAGTGCCATTAGGCTCCAATCTATCAGTCATATTATTGCCAGTAGGCTCCAATCTATCACAGTCATCTTATTGCCAGTAGGCTCCACTCTATCAGTCATATTATTGCCAGTAGGCTCCAATCTATCAGTCATATTAGTACCAGTAGGCTCCAATCTATCACAGTCATCTTATTGCCAGTAGGCTCCAATCTATCAGTCATATTAGTGCCCGTAGGCTCCAATCTATCAGTCATCTTAGTGCCAGTAGGCTCCAATCTATCAGTCATCTTAGTGCCAGTAGGCTCCAATCTATCACAGTCATGTTATTGCCAGTAGGCTCCAATCTATCACAGCCATATTATTGCCAGTAGGCTCCAATCTATCAGTCATCTTAGTGCCAGTAGGCTCCACTCTATCAGTCATATTATTGCCAGTAGGCTCCACTCTATCACAGTCATAGTCAGTAGGCTCCAATCTATCAGTCATCTTAGTGCCAGTAGTCTCCACTCTATCAGTCATATTATTGCCAGTAGGCTCCACTCTATCAGTCATATTATTGCCAGTAGGCTCCAATCTATCAGTCATATTAGTGCCAGTAGGCTCCAATCTATCACAGTCATCTTAGTGCCAGTAGGCTCCACTCTATCAGTCATATTATTGCCAGTAGACTCCAATCTATCAGTCATATTAGTGCCAGTAGGCTCCAATCTATCACAGTCATATTATTGCCAGTAGGCTCCACTCTATCAGTCATATTATTGCCAGTAGGCTCCACTCTATCACAGTCATAGTCAGTAGGCTCCAATCTATCAGTCATCTTAGTGCCAGTAGTCTCCACTCTATCAGTCATATTATTGCCAGTAGGCTCCACTCTATCAGTCATATTATTGCCAGTAGGCTCCAATCTATCAGTCATATTAGTGCCAGTAGGCTCCAATCTATCACAGTCATGTTAGTGCCAGTAGGCTCCAATCTTTCAGTCATATTATTGCCAGTAGGCTCCACTCTATCACAGTCATATTATTCCCAGTAGGCTCCAATCTATCAGTCATATTAGTGCCAGTAGGCTCCAATCTATCACAGTCATATTATTGCCAGTAGGCTCCAATCTATCAGTCATATTATTGCCAGTAGGCTCCACTCTATCAGTCATATTATTGCCAGTAGGCTCCACTCTATCACAGTCATAGTCAGTAGGCTCCAATCTATCAGTCATCTTAGTGCCAGTAGTCTCCACTCTATCAGTCATATTATTGCCAGTAGGCTCCACTCTATCAGTCATATTATTGCCAGTAGGCTCCAATCTATCAGTCATATTAGTGCCAGTAGGCTCCAATCTATCACAGTCATGTTAGTGCCAGTAGGCTCCAATCTATCAGTCATATTAGTGCCAGTAGGCTCCAATCTATCACAGTCATATTATTGCCAGTAGGCTCCAATCTATCAGTCATATTATTGCCAGGAGGCTCCACTCTGTCACAGTCATAGTCAGTAGGCTAGACGTGACATATGACTTACCTTGCTGTACATGATTGTAAGCACTGTGTTATACTGTAGAAGGCCTTTGCATACTGCGGTCACGTCCCAAGAGGCACCCTATCCCTAACATTGTGCACTACATAGGGCTCTGGTCAAAAATAGTGAACTATGTAGGGAATATGGTGCTATGGGCTCTGGTCAAAAGTAGTGCACTGTGTAGGGAATAGGGTGCCATTTGGAATGCATACCTAGGTAGGCTGAGGTACTGTATGTTAATCAGGTGGGCTGAGGTACTGTATGTTAATCAGGTGGGCTGAGGTACAGTACATTATGTTAATCAGGTGGGCTGAGGTACTGTATGTTAATCAGTTAGGCTGAGGTACAGCACATTATGTTAATCAGGTAGGCTGAGGTACAGCACATTATGTTAATCAGGTGGGCTGAGGTACTGTACAGTATGTTAATCAGGTAGGCTGAGGTACTGTACAGTATGCTAATCAGGTAGGTGGAGGTACTGTATGTTAATCAGGTAGGATTAGGTACAGTATGTTAATCAGGTAGGCTGCGGTACTGTACAATATGTTAATCAGGTAGGATTGGGTACTGTATGTTAATCAGGTAGGCTGAGGTACAGTATGTTAATCAGGTAGACTGAGGTACTGTACAGTATGTTAATCAGGTAGGATGAGGTACTGTATGTTAATCAGGTAGGCTGAGGTACAGTACAGTATGTTAATCAGGTAGAATGAGGTACTGTATGTTAATCAGGTGGGCTGAGGTACATTACAGTATGTTAATCAGGTAGGCTGAGGTACAGTACAGTATGTTAATCAGGTAGACTGAGGTACAGTACAGTATGTTAATCAGGTGGGCTGAGGTACTGTACAGTATGTTAATCAGGTAGGCTGATGTACAGTACAGTATGTTAATCAGGTGGCCTGAGGTACAGTATGTTAATCAGGTGGGCTGAGGTACAGTACAGTATGTTAAACAGGTGGGCGGATGTACAGTACGTTATGTTAATCAGGTAGGCTGAGGTACAGTACAGTATGTTAATCAGGTAGGCTGAGGTACAGTACAGTATGTTAATCAGGTAGGCTGAGGTACAGTACAGTATGCTAATTAGGTAGGCTGAGCTACAGTATGTCAATCAGGTAGGCTGAGGTACAGTACAGTATGTTAATCGGGTGGGCGGAGGTACATTACAGTATGTTAATCATGTAGGCTGAGGTACGGTACAGTATGTTAATCAGGTAGACTGAGGTACAGTACGTTATGTTAATCAGGTGGGCTGAGGTACTGTATGTTAATCAGGTGGGCTGAGGTACAGTGCAGTATGTTAATCTGGTAGGCTGAGGTACTGTATGTTAATCAGGTAGGCTGAGGTACGGTATGTTAATCAGGTAGGCTGAGGTACTGTACAGTATGCAAATCAGGTAGGCTGAGGTACAGTATGTTAATCAGGTGGGCTGAGGTACAGTACAGTATGTTAATCAGGTGGGCTGAGGTACAGTATGTTAATCAGGTAGACTGAGGTACTGTATGCTAATCAGGTAGACTGAGGTATAGTACAGTATGTTAATCAGGTGGGCTGAGGTACTGTATGTTAATTAGGTGGGCTGAGGTACAGTATGTTAATCAGGTAGGCTGAGGTACAGTATGTTAATCAGGTAGACTGAGGTACTGTATGCTAATCAGGCAGACTGGGGTACAGTATGTTAATCAGGTAGACTGAGGTACAGTACAGTATTTTAATCAGGTAGACCGAGGTACAGTACAGTATGCAAATCAGGTAGGCTGAGGTACAGTATGCTAATCAGGTAGGCTGAGGTACAGTATGTTAATCAGGTAGACTGAGGTACTGTACAGTATGCTAATCAGGTAGGCTGAGGTACTGTACAGTATGCTAATCAGGTAGGCTGAGGTACTGTATGTTAATCAGGTGGGCTGAGGTACAGTGCAGTATGTTAATCAGGTAGACGGAGGTGCTGTATGTTAATCAGGTGGGCTGAGGTACTGTATGTTAATCAGGTAGACTGAGGTACAGTATCTTAATCAGGTAGGCTGAGGTGCAGTATAGTATGTTAATCAGGTAGGCTGAGGTACTGTATGTTAATCAGGTAGACTGAGGTACAGTATATTAATCAGGTAGGCTGAGGTACAGTATAGTATGTTAATCAGGTAGGCTGAGGTACAGTATGTTAATCAGGTAGGCTGAGGTACAGCATAGTATGTTAGTCAGGTAGGCTGAGGTACAGTATGTTAATCAGGTAGGCTGAGGTACAGTACTGTATATTTGAGATAGAAATGTATTGAAGCCTCATCTCTATTCTGCTCATGGTTTGACCCTAGGTTCTGCATCCCAAACGGTACCCTATTCCCTTATGTAATGCACTACTTTTGACCAGCGCCTATAGTGGAATAGGGTGCCATTTGAGAGACAAGTCTTAAATGATTAGAAAATGGCTGCTTGAAGAGCTCTTTAGGAGATAAGGTCTCTGGTAATTTAAAAGGTGGTTCCACTACAGCAGAGGTGGAGCACCACGATCCTTATCTGACAAATTGACAGGAGTCCAAATCCAGACAGACAGTTTCTACATATGTGTCCCAAACAGCATCCTTATCCTACATTTTGACCAAAGCCCTAGGGGGCCCTGTTTTTTTTAAAGGAGTGCACTATATAGGAAATAGGGTGTAACATAACCCACAGACTGTGTACCGCCTTCCCCTTTCTCTCCTTCCTTTACATCTCTGTCATACAGAACATAACGTCTACGTTGTGCATGGACTCGTCAAACATGGCTGCTCACTGAATGTACAGTATATTGATGTGTATACAGTCCATTCTTTACCAGAAGCCCAACATATGAGACTGACTAACCACCAATAAACTGACGCAACAAGAATCCTAACTAGCATCGTAACTACCCGTCGTCGAATCACAGCAGTCCTAACTAGCATCGTAACGACCCGTCGTCGAATCACAGCAGTCCTAACTAGCGTCGTAACTACCCGTCGTCGAATCACAGCAGTCCTAACTAGCATCGTAACGACCCGTCGTCGAATCACAGCAGTCCTAACTAGCATCGTAACTACCCGTCGTCGAATCGCAGCAGACCTAACTAGCATCGTAACTACCCGTCGTCGAATCGCAGCAGTCCTAACTAGCATCGTAACGACCCGTCGTTGAATCACAGCAGTCCTAACTAGCATCGTAACTACCCGTCGTCGAATCAGAGCAGTCCTAACTAGCATCGTAACTACCCGTCGTCGAATCGCAGCAGTCCTAACTAGCTTCGTAACTACCCGTCTTCGAATCACAACAGTCCTAACTAGCATCGTAACTACCCGTCGTCGATTCGCAGCAGTCCTAACTAGCATCGTAACTACCCGTCGTCGAATCACAGCAGTCCTAACTAGCATCGTAACTACCCGTCGTCAAATCGCAGCAGTCCTAACTAGCATCGTAACTACCCGTCGTCGAATCGCAGCAGTCCTAACTAGCATCGTAACTACCCGTCGTCTAATCACAACAGTCCTAACTAGCATCGTAACTACCCGTCGTCGAATCACAGCAGTCCTAACTAGCATCGTAACTACCCGTCGTCGAATCACAGCAGTCCTAACTAGCATCGTAACTACCCGTCGTCGAATCACAGCAGTCCTAACTAGCATCGTAACTACCCGTCGTCGAATCACAGCAGTCCTAACTAGCATCGTAACTACCCGTCGTCGAATCGCAGCAGTAACATACAAAGACCGTTGAGCTATAGGATCACTTGTTACAGTACATATCCTCCTGTCCCCAACAATTCAATATCTTGTAATGGTTTGTTTATGGTGTGTATTCAGTTAGGTGTGCCAGAGTGCACTCTGGGTGTTTGTAAATTTGCAATGCGATGATTTTCTGTTTTTCGTCAATTCAGAGCGTTTCGCTCTCGGAACGTTCAGTGCTCACACTGGACGCTCTCGGACGCGAGGAGTAGGGTAGACGCGAGCTTTCTGACCATCACAATGGCATTCAAGCATCCAAACTAACCGGGCTAAAGTTGGCTAGCTTACTGGCTACTTCCACACACACACACACACCATTTTACTGGGCCGAGCAGATCTGGTTAGCACAGTAACGTTCAACGGGATGTTGTTATCTGCAGAATGTTCTACCATTCATTACATTATAATTGACAGAGATGACCAGACAGCTTGCATCCTACCTCTCTCTATAAGTTATCAGAGACGGATTTTAGAAATGTTTTTGATAAACTGATAAATCACTTACAATACACAGAAAAGTCACTGAATTTGTGTTAATCTCTAACAGTCTAATTCAACGGAATTAATTCCCAGATACGATCAAACCCACATTCTCCAGTGTTCCAGAAACCACATCCCAACTGAAACTATAGCAATACCTTAGGGATTATGGGTAGTGGTCTGACTCTGACTGGCAATGTCAAGTAATTACATCAAATACTGTATATGACAATAATAGACTGTAATATGTGTGATTGTCCTCAAGTGGTAGAGTAAAATGTTAATAGGAGATGAGACCCTTTGGCTGTGTCCCAAATCGTACCCTATTCTTCACATAGTCCACTACTTTTGACCAGAATCCTATGGGCCCTGATCTAAAAAGTTGTGCACTACTTACGGGTGCCATTTGGGATACAGAAGCTTTTACAATCAGCCAGCCGTGTTAGAGAAAGGTTTCTCAATCCCCAAATGGGATCTTATTCCCTACCTTAGTACCCACACTATTGGTTCTGGTCAAAAGTAGTGCACTATTAAGGGAATATGGTACCATTTGGTACGGATCCAATGCCCTAATTAGGCTCCTACAGCACAGACACACTGTCTGCTACACTGATGAACAATGAGACGTTAATGAAAGAATCACTCATTGTGATCCTCTATTAAAGGGACATTCCAGCCTTTTTTAATCTCGAAATCACAAATCATTTCCGTGTAACAATTAAGTACCCTGCTGTGATTATTTTAAATTTTAAATGGTCCCAAAAAAAAAGAAACAATAAAGAGCAATTTCTCATGCAATCATTTTTCGCTATGACTCTCTGGGAGTGGTCTGAGTGGGGAGGGGGGAAAACTGAAAACGAGTTGTTATTGGCCGAGAAGTTAGGATCTCTTCTTCTTTTTCCACCAATTAATGCATACGAACAGCAACTTATAGACACACAGAAACAATGACTACATCTGATCTGTCAATGACCACATGTTCACACCACCATCCCTAATGCCTGCATTATTGTCTGCTATTTTGGCCTTAAATTGTACCGATTAATTTTTATCTGGTCATCCCTGCTCTTTCAATATTTCAATAAAACATCTTTCGATTTTGCCATTGTGTTAGTAACGGTGGAATGATTGATTTCCACGTTTTTTTTTTTGTATACGTTTGTTTCAAGATGAGTGATGAAAAGAGAATCGCCCAGCCCACCGGGTATCTCACTACAACCCCATAGGCCATGTCTGGAATAATGCAGACAGACGGATTAAAACCAAGTTTACATTGTAATGCTTTCTGACAGACAACTTTCTAGCTCCGTCCACAACTTCCGGACTCTATAGAATTTCTTTAAAGCGTGTATTATTGAGTCAATATTAGTTTTACACTGGAGAAATTACTCTGCCGGTGTGCTGTAGAATTTATGAATTTAGTCTCTTCTATAATTGCATTCTATAGATTAGTTTAACCTGGATTAAGACTACATTTTCGGTAACTGTAATATCGATAGTTCTGCTCCAACTTTCCCTCCATCTTGAGCCAACATCAGTTCTTTCAAAAAAATCTTGGATCCAATAGTTCAGATTTTTTTCCAATGAGATTGTCAGTTGTATATCAAATCAAATCAAAACGTTATTGGTCACATGCACATATTTAGCAGATGTTATTGGTCCACATACACATATTTAACAGATGTTATTGGTCACATACACATATTTAGCAGATGTTATTGGTCACATACACATATTTAACAGATGTTATTGGTCACTTACACATATTTAGCAGATGTTATTGGTCACATACACATATTTAGCAGATGTTATTGGTCACATACACATGGTTAGCAGATGTTATTGGTCACTTACACATATTTAACAGATGTTATTGGTCACATACACATATTTAGCAGATGTTATTGGTCACATACACATATTTAGCAGATGTTATTGGTCACATACACATATTTAGCAGATGTTATTGGTCACATACACATATTTAGCAGATGTTATTGGTCACTTACACATATTTAACAGATGTTATTGGTCACATACACATATTTAACAGATGTTATTGGTCACATACACATATTTAGCAGATGTTATTGGTCACATACACATAGTTAGCAGATGTTATTGGTCACTTACACATATTTAACAGATGTTATTGGCCACATACACATATTTAGCAGATGTTATTGGTCACATACACATAGTTAGCAGATGTTATTGGTCACTTACACATATTTAACAGATGTTATTGGTCACATACACATATTTAGCAGATGTTATTGGTCACATACACATAGTTAGCAGATGTTATTGGTCACTTACACATATTTAGCAGATGTTATTGGTCACTTACACATGGTTAGCAGATGTTATTGGTCACTTACACATGGTTAGCAGATGTTATTGGTCACTTACACTTGGTTAGCAGATGGTATTGGTCACTTACACATGGTTAGCAGATGTTATTGGTCACTTACACATGGTTAGCAGATGTTATTGGTCACTTACACATGGTTAGCAGATGTTATTGGTCACTTACACATGGTTAGCAGATGTTATTGGTCACTTACACATGGTTAGCAGATGTTATTGGTCACTTACACATGGTTAGCAGATGTTATTGGTCACTTACACATGGTTAGCAGATGTTATTGGTCACACACGTGGTTAGCAGATGTTATTGGTCACTTACACATGGTTAGCAGATGTTATTGCGAGTGTAGCGAAAATGCTTGTGCTTCTAGTTTTGACAGTGCAGCAATATCTAACATGTAATCTAACAATTCAAAACAATTCTAATAATCTACACACAATACTCCATAATGACAAAGCGAAACAGGTTTTGGAAATTTTAGCAAACGTATTAAAAGTGTAACATAGAACTTTATTTACATTAGTATTCAGACCCTTTGCTCTGACACTCGAAATTGAGCTCAGGTGCATCCTGTTTCCATTGATCATCCTTGAGATGTTCCTACAACTTGATTGGAGTCCACCTGTGGTAAATTCAATTGATTGGATATGATTTGGAGAAGACACAACTTGTCTATGAAAGGTCGCACAGTTGACAGTACATGTCAGAGCAAAAACCAAGCCATGAGGTCGAAGGAATTGTATGTAGAGCTCTGAGACAGGATTTTGTTGTGGCACAGATCTGGGGAAGGGAACCAAAACATTTCTGCAGCATTGAAGGTCCCCAAGAATGCAGTTCCCTCCATCATTTTTTAAAGGAAGAAGTTTGGAACCACCAAGACTCTTCCTAGAGCTGGCCACCGGGCCAAACTGAGCATTCAGGGGAGAAGGGCCTTGGTCAGGGAGGTGACCAAGAACCCGATGGTCTGACAGAGCTTAAGTGTTCCTCTGTGGAGATGGTAGAACCATTCAGAGAACAACAAAATACAAAACCGAACTTAAAGTTCTGCAGGGCTAGACAGCAACTATGCAAGAACAAGATTCAACAAACTCAGGTGGGAAAAAGGCTGCCTAAGTATGATCCCCAATCAGAGACAACGATAGACAGCTGCCTCTGATTGGGAACCATACCAGGCCAAACAAAGAAATAGGAAAACTAGATTGCCCACCCAAATCACAAAGGCTTTTCTTGATAATTACATGAAGTTGATGCAAGAGTAAATATTTGCAGTGTTGACCCTTCTTTTTAAAGACCTCTGCAATCCGCCCTGGCATGCTGTCAATTAACTTCTGGGCCACACCCTGACTGATGGCAGCCCATTCTTGCATAATTAATGAAGCCTTCTTCACAACAATTGAACCGCTCTCCTTGAAGTTCTTGATGATCCGATAAATGGTTGATTTAGGTGCAATCTTACTGGCTGCCTGTGAGAGCCCTTTTTGTGCAAAGCAATGATGACGGCACGTGTTTCCTTGCAGGTGACCATGGTTGACAGAGTAAGAACAATGATTCCAAGCACCACCCTCCTTTGAAGTTTCCAGTCTGTTATTAGAACTCAATCAGCATGACAGAGTTATCTCCAACCTTGTCCTCGTCAACACTCACACCTGTGTTAATGAGAGAATCACTGACATGACATCAGCTGGTCCTTTTGTGGCAGGGCTGAATTGCAGTGGAAATGTTTTTTGAGGGACTTGGTAATTAATTGCAATTCATCTGATCACTCTTCATAACATTCTGGAGTATATGCAAATTGCCATCATACAAACTGAGGCAGCAGACTTTATGAAAATTAATTTTTGTGTCATTCTCAAAACTTTTGGCCAGGAATGTATATCTTGTATCTGAGTTTGATTCTATATCTTTGGTCCTTGATCCTATATTTGAGTTTGAGTCTATATTCTTGATCCTATATCTCAGTTTGAATCTATATCATATATCCTTGATCCTATAGCTCAGTTTGAATCTATATCATATATCCTTGATCCTATATATCAGTTTGATTCGATATCCCATATCCTTGATCCTTGAGTCTATATCTCAGTTTGCATCTATATCCTTGATCCTATATCGGTTTGATTCTATATTCTATATACTTTATCTTGTTTGAATCTACATCCCATGTCCTTGATCCTATATCTCAGTTTAATTCTATATCCTATATCTTGATCCTATACCTCAGTTTAAGAGTATATACTATATCCTTGATCCCATATATCATTTGAATTCCGAAGCCTATATATTTTATGCTATATCTCAGTTTGAATCTATATCCTTCAGTATATCCTTGATCCTTCATACTGTATCTCATTTTGATTCCATTTCCTTCAGTATATCCTTGATCCTTCATACTATATCTCAGTTTGATTCTATATTCTTATCCCTTATCTTATATCTCAGTTTCAATCTATTTCCTTAATCCTATATCACAGTTTGATTATATATTCTATGTCTTGGATCCTATGTTACAGTTTGATTATATATTATATGTCTTGGATTCTATGTTACAGTTTGATTATATATTATATGTCTTGGATTCTATGTTCTACATTACAGCATTGTACCAGAAATAGCTAAACCTCCAGCCATTACTGTATATTATGTTCTGTACCTGCAGCTCGTGTTTGCTGTGTATTGTTTATATTGACTGTTGAATTATCTTCTCACATCTTTGGTAAACATAACTTGTATTTATGTGTTCTTATAAATTGCCCAATTAAGAGACATGAGGGACTTCTGAATCCCCTAATTAAGAGACATGAGGGACTTCTGAATCCCCTAATTAAGAGACATAAGGGACTTCTGAATCCCCTAATTAAGAGACATGAGGGACTTCTGAATCCCCTAATTAAGAGACATAAGGGACCTCTGAATCCCCTAATTAAGAGACATGAGGGACCTCTGAATCCCCTAATTAAGAGACATGAGGGACTTCTGAATCCCCTAATTAAGAGACATGAGGGACTTCTGAATCCCCTAATTAAGAGACATGAGGGACTTCTGAATCCCCCAATTAAGAGACATGAGGGACTTCTGAATCCCCTAATTAAGAGACATGAGGGACTTCTGAATCCCCTAATTAAGAGACATAAGGGACTTCTGAATCCCTTTTGCATTCAGCATGACTGAAGGTTATTCTCATCTCATCCCAGTCTCACTAGCCCCGTTTCCATCCATAGGTTTTATGGGAGTAATTTAGATTGGGAATTTAGACAGGACAATTAGGGTTCACATCCCTACTCTTTCAACATGTGCCATTGGATCTTTTAGTGACCCATGGAACATCCCATCTGAAAGACGGCACTCTACACAGGGCAATATCCCCAATCACTGCCCTGGGGAACTTAGGATATTTTTTTCAGACCAGAGGAAAGAGTGCCTCCTACTGGCCTTACAACACCACTTCCAGCAGAATCTGGTCTCCCATCCAGGGACTGACCAGGACCAAACCTTGCTTAGCTTCAGTGGCAAGCCAGCAG